>NW_027249198.1:0-260000 GCF_030848795.1 Temnothorax nylanderi | reverse complement strand
AGATGTGTAATTATGTAATAGACACACATACAAACACACGTATATACGCATCCGCGATCGGGGGCCGCGAGGGAGAGGCGATTGTAAACTACTGTAAACTACAATGTTACTACGTTTTACCAAGAGCTTATTGTAGTCGAGAAATCATTAAATGACACGGACACACACACACACACACACACACACACACATACGCGCGACACACATACACATTAAATCGTACAAGAAAAAAAAACAAAAGAACAATGGTATTGAGTGTAGCACGAAAAAAAAAGAAAAAAAAGACAAACGTTCTTTACACTTTTGCACGAGACGTGTGTTGTAAACTTAAATTAATTATCATTGACATATGTAATTAACGTTTTATTACTTAGCAATTAAACTTAATTTATTTATGATTACTCGAGTCGCTTGTGTTGACGCCCTTGTTGTTGTTATTGCGGATCGTGTGCAATCAGTCCGAGAGAGACGATCGGTCCAGGATCGATCGATCTTGTTGGCGATCGAAGGCAGCTGCGATAACTGCTTCGTGATAGAACGCTACCGATAGAAATCGCGTTCTATCGCTTGCAATACCCTGCAATTTTTAGGGCAGTTCGTTACAGCTTAGGATAGGGATTGCATTCCCTTAGAAAATATTCAGGAACCTATCAATTCGTTAAATTTTCACAATAAAATTCAAGCAGAAATCAGTCCAAATAAAGAATGAAATTTCAGGGAAAAGATAATCGGCGATTTGAAGTGATTTGGCAGCGAAACAAGTGAAAAATGCTAGCAAACCGTCAAGCTTATTTCTGTTTAACAACGTTTATTATCCCAGGGCGCTTCGAAAAGCCTTTAAATTTAAACAATTAATAATCTAATTAACGGATTAACTATTAAATTATGACTTATATGGAAACATCAATTTTCTTTAGTGAGTTACTTCTAGTCATTTAGTTACCTTGTAAGTGGTGAGACATTTTCGAGAAACTTCACGGAGCAAAGGAGGTGCGATAATTGTGCTTGCTTTTAGAGTATTTATAGTTCGAAAAATTATTAACAAAATCACAAGGAGACGGAGCCATTTCAGTTAACTTTCCTGTCGCGTATTGGCGGCGCTTGTTTGTGATACACACACAATATCTACGATCACATCGCGAGATGTAGCGTGGCAGTCACACTCGTAAATTCGCGAGATCGGGCCACCCAACATCGTATATAAATAAATAAACAACCGTAGTTCTGACGTATAGATTTTTATATTTTCATTTAGTATCAAATTAGTCTAAAGGCACTGAACACTTATACATAGATATATAGATATATATTATATTTATACGAAGACCTAGTTATTAGATTAAAACGTGAGAAAGAGAGAGTGAGAGAATGAGAGCGAGAGAGAAATAAAGCGCGAATGAGGAATGCCGGCATTGTACATTACGCGGCTGATTAATCTAAGATCACGAAGACGAGGGAAAAGAGCACGATCGATCTGTAAATATATCGATCCTATCGGTTTTTTTTTTTTAATTTGGACCACTGAACGGGAATCTGACCGCGTTCTTCGGAGGTGTCGCTAATCAACGACGTTCTCTCGATTCCCGGCGAATGTTTCGAGACGCAGTGGCGCGGGGCAATTTTCATGATCTCGCGATCACAATCGCGAACGTATATCTGGCACGCGCGACAAGCATGCCGTTAATACATTTCGCCTTCGGCACGCGATTTAATTTTTAAGTTCGCGTTTTTTAAGCTTTGACACGGAATCCTATTCGGGACTCGAGGGCGTCCCTTTTGAAACGCGCGACCTCATGAAAGTTGATCTTGGCCGCGCGATCCGGGACGATCCGGGATCGCGCGAATCGCAAAAACGCCCGGGGATCGATCTCGAAGAAGAAAGGAGAAGGGAGAACAGAAGAGTCACGATTTGCGCTTTCGTCGCGCAAATTCTGTTCTCCGTCGAGAGAGCCACGCGTGCATATAGCTAATCGCGAACGAATGAAAGAGCGGCGTGAACGGCGGGATACGAAAGGCGAGAGCGAGAGAGCGAGTGACGGCGCATATTGAAAGAGCACACACCATGAAATTGTTAAAACGTAAAGTAGAGAATAAACGAGCAATAAAGTATATCGAGTGATTAAAGCCTTATTGCGGCGATCCGAATGCAGAGGTAGAAGATTGCGCGGTTATGCGAGGAGGAATAGCGGAGGAAAGAGGAAGGGAGACACCATATTATCGTCATTTTTTTTCGTATCGATCTTGTGCAATAAATTTATTAGGCCCTCAACCTTTTGTAAAAGACAAAAATACTTTTTAGCTGTTCAATATATCAGTAGATATATATTAATACATCAGCGTTAAAATGTACAAAAAAAAATTCTCATTATAAAAGTAATTAATTAATGATCATAGAGGAAAAAAAAATTGACAGTGACAATACAGCATAAGCGTCTCGAACGCTTGTAAACGTGAAAATCGATGGCCACGTGGCACGTACAAAGACAGTCTTATCATTCGGTCACTTGAGTCCCGCTTATCCCGAGAACGCAGCGATACCGGTGATCGCCCTCCCGAGAATCAACGCGTGAATATCGTTTGTACCTGTGGAAGAGAGAGAAAAAAAAGGAGAAACGAAAACAGTCTCGAATGGCCGCGATTCATTATAACGACTAAAATACGACTCGTGCTAAACGATCGCCGTTTTTCCGCGTACCTTCGTAAGTGTTGACCGTTTCCAAGTTCATCACGTGCCTGATCACGTGGTACTCGTCCGAGATCCCATTTCCGCCGAGCATATCTCGCGCGGATCGCGCGATCTCCAGCGCTTTGACGGCCGAGTTTCTCTTTATGATGGAAATCATTTCCGGCGCGGCTCTACGGCACATGAAATCATTTCCTGCCTTTCTTATACGCGCGCGTACTTGTTACACGCACATAGTTGTATATTATGTATTAGCGATATATAATATTATTATATCGCTAATATGCATATAACATGTATAATATATACTCAAATATAATTTTATATGATATATATCATTATTATTATATATATCGTATACATGTTATTATATGTATATTCATATTTGATTTAATATCGTAAATGATATTATGTAAAAAGGGTGAAAAAAGGGTGATTGATCTGGGAACATTAAAATATTATATATATATGTCTTCCTAGAAGAGTAGTAAAATATTGCAATAACTCTATCTGTCTTCGGGAACGGATTAGATCATCGGCTCTTCGCTCGAGTTGAAGCGCATTTTACCTGTCCTCGTCCTTCAGTCTACCGACTCGCAGGCAAGCTTGAAGACCGATCGCGATGTCGCACATCATGTCCGCCAGTTTCTTCTGCACGAGCTGATTCGCCGCCAGCGGTCTTTTGAACTGTTTCCTCTCTAGGGTGTAAGATCGGGCGATCTTCAGGCAGGCCTCCGCCGCACCCAACGCACCCCAGGCGATGCCGTACCGTGCGTTGTTTAAGCAACTGAACGGTCCCTTTAGCAAGTACTCTGTTATTATATATCCTAAGCTATGCAGAACACGATCGCGTGTGACGACCCCGTTTTTTATAGTCATTAACTTCTTTTTTAATATATTCTTAGAAATATCAACCGATGACGATAATTAACGGTCAACGGTAATGAGTCGTCAATTGACTATTGTTAAATAAAAATCCATAATATATAGAAGAAATTTCTCTGGTTATTAGCAGGCTTACTCTGAGTCCCTGAACATTCAGTAAATTTTCTTCTGGCACGATTACGTTATCCATCAGGATCATGCCGGTGATGGACGATCTTAAAGAAAACTTTCCCTCGATCTTTGGAGTGGATAATCGATCACCCGCAGCTTCCCTCTCGACGATGAACCCGCGGATCTGACCGTCATCACATCTCGCCCATACTATCAACACGTCGGCGATGGGCGAGTTTGTGATCCTAAACGAGATTCGACATTTTGATTAGGTACTATAATATGCTCGTTCGCGGGAAAATATCTTTTCTTTTTGAACGGCGGAGAGTACTTGCGAGAACTAACCATGTTTTGCTGCCGTTCAATTTGTAGACCTTTTTCTCGGAATCGTAAATGGCTCTGGTCTCCATCGCTCCTATATCGCTACCGTGATTGGGCTCCGTCAAGCCGAAGCAACCGATCTTTTCCCCGGAAACTGAAATACACTTTAAAAAGCTATCGCTTACGGCTCCAATGTTTGGAATTAATTTCCATTAGATTTATTTTATTAGCCAATTTATATTAATGTTTTTAAAATAATTAATTTAAATTAATAAATCTGTTATCGATCTAATTTTCATAAGTAAAAATCAAGTCTTATTTCCGCCCGTCGCTTTTATTTTCGTACAGTTTTCGGAGATAAATAATTGAATACTTTACTGTACAAAGTTCTAGAATCTGTTTTAGAAATTAAACTGGGAAGAGTAATTCTACCCCCAAAAACCGCTTGCACACACCCATTTTAGGCAGAAATCGATCTTTCTGAGCGTCGCTGCCGAACATGTAGATCGCGCCGATTGCGAGGGAGGATTGCACCGACAACGCCGATCGATACCCGCTGTCGACGCTCTCGATCTCCCTGGCGAGAAGCCCGTAAGCCACCGAGGACACCCCGGCGGCGCCGTAACCCTTCATGGTGCAGCCCAGCACCCCAAGCTGGCCCATCTGCCTGATAATCTCCCGGTCGAAATGCTCCTTGCGATTCGCTTCAATTACGCGCGGCAGGAGCTGCTCCTGACAGTAGGTACGGAACTGATCCCTCATCAGGATCTCGTCCTGCGTCAATTGCGACTCCAACTCGAACGGATCCTCCCAATTGAAGGCAGCTGACCCACGAAATTCAATCATTCAAATTTTCGATCAAAAGTACGCGCCGCCTGAATTAATTTCTAAGGCAATTGAATATTCTTTTTACGAAAATGAACGTCTTCTTTGAATTATACTTTTTACAAAATTTATTATATAGATCAGGGTTGTGCCGTTTTCATAAAGAATATATCTACATGGATTATTTACGTTATGTTTACACGAATATTTTATGTAGACAATATAAACAATGTAAATTATTATAAATTGAATGATCGATTGATTAATTGATTTTCTTTGAACTGTATTTTTGCAAACAGTCCTACAAAAATAAAAAGTTTTAGACTAGTTTAAATTAGATGCATTTTAATTTATTTATTAATTGTACACTGGCATAAAAATGCATAATATTAATATAGAAATATTATTATCTACGCTGATCTCTATAAACTTTTAAACGACAAAAAGCAGTACATTGTTTAGCTTACAGTTGCAAAACACACAATATACATAATATTTATTTTCTCTTTTCGCAGATATAAAATCAAAATGTTTAAAATCGTTGTTAATTTTTTCTAGCATCCTAAAAATTGTGCCCAAGTTTAAAATTATAAATAAATTTCCATATTTCTGACGAAATATGAATCTTCAATGATCCTCTCCATAGATTATTCATTATTTACATAGTTTATATTGTATACATGTAGATGTAGATTATTATATTTTACGCGTAAACGCCCAACCCTGGTATAGACAGCATACGTTGTGTAATATCATAATAATATAACGATAGAACGGTAAACATCTTTTATCAGTTAGCAGTAAAGATGAGATAGCGAAATCGTAATGTCGACAGAATGAACTACCGGCTGAGTCGCGCCTCTGCATCGTGCTACCATCTATACATTTTACGTCAAGGCTGTAGATCATCAGTATAGATCAGTACAAATCACGTATCATGATTAAGAAGCTATATCTGCCTTTTATCTGCCTGATGTTTATAGATATGATTTACAATTAAGTGTGACTTACGTCTCCCTCGGAGTGCGGCTGAGGCGGAGATCTCTGATCAGGATTTAAGGACGAATACGACGAGTTTTGATACGACCACATGATCTAACGAAGAGTCCTAAGTCCTAAGGTCGGTTAGGTCCCTAATGGATTTTCAAAGGATACGCCTCGTGGAATTAACGCGACACAAACGGCCGGTCCTCAACAACAATCTCTGCATATGGCTCGCCATGTTGAGCAACGACTGATGATAGCGACAAAACACTGACTTTGTTGATCTCGTTAAAAAAAATTCTCTTATCAATCGCGCTTAAAGGCGCGCCCACATCGAGCGATCAAGATTTCGAACAAGTGTCTCGACATAAATACTTCATTCAATACCTCCGGTGGACTGGCCTCGACTATTCAGCAGTCGATGACTAGTCAGCTGTTGCCGAGAGCATCGTGAGAATTTACTCACTTTACATAGCGGTTGGCTGCGATTGGCTCCACGACAATTCGGAGGCAAGTTTAAATGGCCGTCGGTCTTTTAGAGTTTAGAGTAAGGGTTCCCAAACTTTTTTATCAAGAGATCCATAATCTTTATAATGGCCAGGAAGTCAGATATATGATGTATATATATTATTGCGACTTTAATTACAATTCGGTCATCGCTGCGTCAGATGTATATAATATAAAAAAATTTTGAAATAAAAATATTTTTTATATGAATTTTTTATATTTTGTTTTTATATAATTTTCAAAATTAAAAAACTTATAATATAATCAATTAAAGAAATTGCTTATAAAGTCCGGGCTGGATCTTGGTAGCTTAATCATGTTCTGTTTCACTTATTATAGTTTATATAACAAATATTGTTTATATGAACAATATATATATATATATATATATACACATATGACTTTCGCCGGTGGATTGTCTGAATTGTTTGAATTATATAAAGACTCTCAACATTTCGTGTCTTTGCAGTGCAAAATCGGGAAGATACCTTTCTCGTGTAAATTCTACATTTTATTTGCAAAAGTTCTCTTACAGAAGATTCGTATGTACAGCTCCTAAGTTTCGATGTTGTGGAAAATACCATAGAAACACCTTTTTAAAAAAGGTAAAAAAAGGGCGCCAAGTGTTCGCGTATTGCGCGTAGCTATTGCGCGAAACAATGTTGTTTTAATCTATATTTGTTATAAAAGTAGTGACATCAGACATCGTGCCAAGCATTTTATACATATTATAAAATTTAATCCTTTCTCACATAAATAATTTAATTCTTCTGTCATACTTAATAGAATAATAAAGTATTTAATGCAAGAGAACTTATTAATGAACATGAAAAATTGTGTTTATCATGATATTTAATTCTTTTATTATCAAAATGCCTATTACAATAACAGAATATTTAGACTTAAAAAACTTAGCGTTGCTAAATAAATATCTATGCAAATCTTAATTCTACTTCGCACATATATCTGTTCACATTTTAAATTATCCGGGAAAAAATGATTAGATATAATCATATATAATTATATCTGGTATATATATAATTATATATGTTTTTATATGGGGTCATATCTAATTATACATGGCCACATGTGCAATCAGTGGTCCCATATACAACCAGATACAGCACCATATCTACTTGTATATAAATGTATATAATTTTATGTGAAGCCAGATATAATGATTTGTGAGTAGTGCACTCTACATATAACTAGATATAGTATGATATACAACTATATATGCAGTCATATATAGCCAGATATATTAATGTGACTAATCTTGTTCTATGTACAACCAGATATAGCACCATATCTAATCGTATATAAATGTATGTGAAGCCAGATAAAATGATATATGAGTAGTGCACCCTACATATAACTAGATATAGCATTATATACAACTATATATGAGTCATATATAGCCAGATATATTAATGTGACTAATCTTGTCCTATGTACAACCAGATATATCACTATATCTGTATAGATATAGATTCGCAAGTCATCATATATGCTGCAGATATTTAATCCTAAATTTAAAAATTTATTTGAATCGTTTTTATATATATTATAGATATTAAATTCAAAAATTCGTTACATAACATTATATAATTCAGTATTATAAAATAATACTGCAGGTCATGTGTGCGTATATGCAAATCTTAATTCTACTTCGCACATATATCTGTTCACATTTTAAATTATAAACTCGATCTTCATTCACACGAACTTCACACATGCACATGAAACATTTGCATGGATATTTCTTTAGCAACGCCAAGTTTTTTAAGACAAAATATTATATTGTTTTAATAGGGATTTTAATAATAAAAGAATTAAATATCATGATAAATATAATTTTTCATGCTCATTAACGAGTTCTTTTGCATTAAATACTTTATAATAGGGCGTAAACACTTGGCGCCCTTATACTTTTTAAAAAGGTGTTTTTATGGTATATCACGCATTTTGTAGTAGCGTCTTATATGTAATGTGTTGATTTTGTGTGATGTAACGCAAGACATATAACTATAAACAACTAACAATTTACAAATTTATATGTTATTTAATATGAAGTAGGGGAGACCGGTGCAAACTCGACACAATTTTTTCAAAGGCAATTTTCAACAATTAATTAAAATTTTCAAGCAAATTTAATGGTACACATTTAAAGAGCGTTCCTTCAGGTACAAAATTGCTTAAGGAAATTTTGTTGTACGTCGCTTAGTTTTGCCCCCAGAAAAGGAAAAGTGACGCGAAGACAAATTTTCAAATTGAAAAATGCCGGGGTAAACTCGACACTTTGCCTGATCGACACAATTTGATCTGGAACTTATTTTTTATTGTCTGAAACTAAATATACATTTGTTTATCGTGTATTTAGAAAGTACAAAAATTTGGAATTAAGTAAAACAATCATTGGAAATAATGAGAACAAAAATGGTTGAACATTCAATTATTTTCATCTAAACTCATGTCTGAAAAACAATTTATGCAAGTAAATTCGCGATTACACGTGCGCACACATTTGTCATGGGCCATATAGCTGCATCTCAAGCATCGTTTATTATTGGGAGCCAATAAAACAGCGTGTCGACTTTGCCCCAAACGTCGTTTTTTACTTTTGTTACTCTAAAAATATAAAAATTTTGAAAATATGCAAAAACTATTATCGGATTCGTATAAAGCATCGAATTTCCCATCAAAATCACTTACCGGTAGATTCGCAAGAGTAAAGCTCGATGAAAGAGTAGACATTTTCGAGAGATCAGAAAAATTACTTTTCACTATCAAAAACGCTTATGTCGCGTTAAAAATTACACAATAACTCAGAATGTTACCAAATTCCGTTGATAATACTGGCACATAAAGACGCATTTACAGTAGGAAAGGCAAGTTTCTACGATAGATTTAAATTGGCAAAAAGCCTAGTGTCAAGTTTGCCCCGATGTCGAGTTTGCCCCGGTCTCCCCTACCTATAATACCTATATAATTGGATTGATGAGGTTGTTTTGAGCTATATTGAGACGTGTGGGAGTTTATTGAAATATTTGGAATGAGCGGTGTGGGTTGAGAGAGTGGAGATAGTGATAATGTTATTGGGACTTGATGTTCCGCCTACAATCGTCTACAGCGGCTGAGAATGCAGAGAAAAACCATGCTAGGATGGTAACGATGACAAATTTACGCCATGTAGAGTATTGAAAGTACAGCTCTGTGTTACGCTTATCGTTTTATCGAGAAACATTGATTGCGTTAATATTAATTGTACGATTGTACAGAAATTAAGTGGACAGATCTTTCCCTCTTTGCGTTCTTTGCTTTCGACGCGACGTAATAAACATGTACTCTTGCATATTTATATGCTTATTAATAATTTCTCTCCTCGTATGCATTTTCTCCCTAATAATTTATATTCCCAATTAAATTGGAATTTTAGATTAATATTTTACTAAACGGATCCCGCTCGACGGCCCGCGTATTCAGATCACTTCTCATTTGGATAATAATTATCTTCTCGTCTGACGAAGCACCAAGACCTCTCTCTCGTCTTGGATTCGCGAGTGGACGACAAAAGGTAAACAAAAAAAGACTGGCCCGTGTAAAGTATCGACTGGCCTGCTACTCGAGCTTCTTAACTCCCGATCTACGTCCACCCCGAGACATGCGCACGAGTTAAAATTATTATACCTCCTACAAGGCCAGCACGGGAGACCTTTACACTCACTAGTACACTTAACAGCGGCTCATTGCACGCTATATTGCAGGTAGTTTAACGGAAAAAAATTCTTTAACGCGCCATTATAACTATGAGCTACAAAAATATACCGCCCCGATTATGTGCGATGCGCATGTCGCTGTGTCCTCCTCGCCTATCCTAGACCGTCCGCGTTTTCTCGATGTTTACATTAAGATATTACGTAAAAATTATGGTGTATCCCACTTGTGATATGTTCCTCATTTGGACGTCTCGCAAGTATCGCAAGTATCTCTGATTAGACGCCTCCTCTCTCGCCGCTTAACTCTAAACGCTATAACACTACCGACATGTACGGTTTGCGCGATTGCATCGCGGCGCGTTTGTATTCAGAAGGATGCGGAAACTGCGATAGCAGAAAGTCGCTGCCGCACGCGAACTCGACGGTGAAGGGGGGCGCCCGTCGAAGCCGCTGGCGCCGCTGGGACCGCCGCCGGGTTACACGATCAGCAGGTCCTCCTTCTGGTGAGGGCCGTCCGGTAGCTTCTGATTGAATACGCGGATATTGTAGCAGAGGTAACCCAACCCCTCCATGATCGGCCGTACGATCGCCTGCGTCACCGCCGCTAAGAAATTTCGCGTCGCCGCGCACGTAATCTTCCACACACGCAGACACGGTGCGAGACACCATATATGCTGCAAGGAATAACAAGGGTAGAAGAATATATATGAATCGTTTAACGAGAGTCGAACGAGACCGGCTACTAACTGTCGAAATTTTAAGGAACGAAAAGCGATCCGTTTGCTTCAGATTTTTCCCGGAAAAGCTTGAGAAAAATTAAATTCGAGGGAAAATTTAAATTCTTTCCATAATTATTTCGCATCTCAAAAAAGGATAAAGGAATTGTCCGTCTTGTTTATAACTGTAATAAATATTAAATTTCTTCAAACTATCGGTATCTAATGTACAGAAGAAAGTGTCAAAACTTATATACTCAAATTAACTATTCATTGTTTGTATATACGCAACAATCTATAATCTTCTTGTAACAATTTCAACTTTTTATTTCAACTTCTTTTCTTGGAACTATATAAAATGACTATTCAAGCAAGTTTTCTTCGTTTAACGCAATATAATCTCATTTCCACGTTAAAATTAAAGATATTTTTAAAATCAGGAATATTCTTTTTTTTTCTGTGTAAACGTAATCATTTACGTTAAATTTATTAAGACAAATTAATTAAATTGAAAATGAATATGACGTTTTAATTGCTGTTCCGCGATCTTAAATCAATCTTGCTATAGCACGCGACGCGTGACGTTTTCCACTCGCCGTAATCGTGATACACCCGGGATACACCCGGAATCGATCGGTAGAAATCGGTGGGAACACGGACGCGCCGTGAGGTGGGTTATCGGACTCACCTGAAACGCGAGACAGGCGAATGTGAAACCCAAACACAGGGCGAGCAGAGGCGCGATGAGAACGGAGAGGAGTACGTAGCAGCATCCCCTGGAGAGCCGGAAACAGTGGCCGCTGAGCCGCCAGGCGCATTCGGGACTTCGAATTCCTTCCGGCTCGCCGATCACGTCGTCCCACATCACCTGCGTACGATGCGTTCACGCTCGCGTAAAATCGATATCGATCGCGCTTCAATCGCGCCATTTAATTCGACACGGTACGGTGCATGCATGCGAATGATCGTGCGGGGGGGATAAGCGGCGGTTATTACTTTGTCGCGGGCAAAACTGTGAGCAACGCGATAGTCAGCCTAAAGTCCCATTAGTCTACGTCGTTGACCATCGATCTTCAATTATTTTCGCGGAGAAATGTGGTTCGCGGCTTTCAGCTTTTTCCCTTCACGCTGTCGCTTAGAAATCCGACAATTTAAAAATACAAAAAGTGTGAACAAGAAAAAGCTTGATTAATCGTTTTCTCTAATAATTAAATTATGTAACGAAGTTGGAAGTTCCAACTTGGAACTTGCAATACGTAATGCAATAGATTGTTACGTGCTTTGTAGGAGATGAGAAGATGAAACAATCATCATGCAATTGAGAAACAGACTTCAAGGACGCGTGCCATTCATTTCCGTTGATTAAAAAAACTCCACCGCATATCAAATTTTCATCAATGTGCAAAATTTTGCGAAGACAAGTACAAGTTCTGATACATCGATCGCGTGGAGAGAGGCAGCTCCGTTTACCTGAAGATGCTGATTCAGGTTGTTGGGGTCCCGATCTTCGAGCTCCTCGGCGCTCTCGGCCGCCGCGGAGGACTCCGGCTTCTCCATCCCTGGAATACGGATAGTCGGGCATTTCGGCATGCCGCAGCGGAAGCTGTTCCTGAATCTCCCCAGCATGGTTCCCCGCTTAGTAGCCCGAGTGGTCACGCTTTCGTTATTTCCGCCCTGGGTTGATTTTTCGCGACTTTCACGCGCCGCCAACTCGCGGCGGCAGACGAGGACGAGGAGCGGCTTTCCCTGCCACGCGGCGCGTCACCATCGCGAAAATGACGACTATCGCGAGGGATACGTAACCCCGAGTACACGTATCCATAAACCATCGATTATTCCCGTTAAATAATAAATTCGCGCGCTACACTGGCTGTGCGACGGAGTCAGCAAGCGGAATTACCCGCCCCCGATCGAGAAAATAAGGAGGAGGACAATAGGGTTGCGATCAAGGGTGCGCGATCGCCTCCTCCGTGACGCGCGACGAGCCTTCGCCGATCTCGCGACCGAATGCGGGGGCGGACTTGGGGGGCCGCGTATTTACGTATACTGTATAGCGTGTACCTTCCCGTAATCGCGGGCTATCGATTCGAGACGCAACGGGGCTACACTTTCAACTCTCCTCGCCTTGACTTCAACTGTTGCACTCGGCCGGATTCTATAGCGGGATTGCGCGACGAGGTCGCGGATTTTTTTATAGGCACGTGGCGTCGCGACGTCGCCCCCTGCGAGGACGATTGCAATGCCAGTGCAATGCCGCTCCGAGATAAATTTTCGACGTCATATATTTCTTTTCAAAAACAATTTCTCTTAGAGCATAAAAAATCGTATAAAATACATATATCTATATATATACTCATTAATATAAACTTTTTAAATTAAAAAAATAACCCTATCAATTGAATGAACTGAAAAAGATTTCGTGCTTCTTTATCTGAACGACATGCAGACATGTTATCACTTAATTAGACTAGATTTATAGACTAAAGTCATGAGAGGCAGGAAAGCAAACTGTTTGATATTTTTTCCGTTTTTCTTTTTTCGAGAAAAGAACAATATATCACGTATGTTTTGTCGCAGTGACAAGAGGGTAAAAAATAATTTCTCGGCGAATCTGTAAAAAATTGCGCGAATTATGGGGTGTAGAAGCGGCCTGAACGGAAGCTAGACGTAGACCAGAAATTACGATACCGCGACTTTGTCCTACTTCCTTCAGAAAAGTTGCAGATCGTATCTATATCGCCGCTCTTCCCCCTTCTCATAAATAACGACCGGACGCGATCTGCGCTTTACGCTACGCGCGATTATCGACTCGCGAAAAGTTTCAAGTACCGAGAAACCGCCGAGTCTCGGACTGTTTCCGATTCTTCCTCGTCGCGGGATTTTTACTTCGTTCTCGGGTTTTAGTTAACGCAAAACTTCCCCGGGAGAACTCCCACGCGATTCTCGATCCAATTAATAATAAATTCCTCCATTACACATGCCACTAGGTGTCCAACAAAGACACAAAGTGGAGCTTGGCCGATCGAATTACCTGCTTCGCGTCATCAATTATTTCCGCGATTCTATTCCGACTCGCTACTCCTCGTCCTTAATCACTCGCTGTCTCGGCGCATTACGACGGAAAAAAAAGTCGAGGAATCCGGTTCTATTTTTTTTTCTTCTCCCCCTGTTTCCGGCGACGCCGTTTCTCCACCGCGAGGGCCGATCTACCGAGACTGAGATGCGACGGCACGCTACCGCGGATTCGGGAGATCTGGAGAACACGGGATCTCCCGAGGGTGGATCCTCCACCCTCGTCCTCGAGAGAGCGCGCTCGCGGAAACGATATATACTCACTCGGTTCGCCGTTCGCCACCCTGGAGCCCCTTATTTTGCCGGTGGATCGTGAAATACTGGAAGGAACCCTTACTGCCTGGATTGCGGCACACACGCGCGTCGCTTCACTTTTACGGGAGTAGAGCAGTATTCGTGGTACACTTGGGCGCTACGCGGGTATAAGCATGGCAGGGGAATAATCCGGGGAAATCTAAGGAAGAGAGAAGTGGACAGCGGTCAGCGCGGCTGCGCACTGCCGAGGATTTCAACCCCTCGCGGCCGGTCGGTGTTTGTTGATGCGACGGGGTACAACCACCCCGGAAAACGAAAGTGAACGGCCCGCGCGGGCGACGTAATTTCGATGCCGTAAGAAAAAAATATTATTGCAGTAATATAACACAAAGTGGAGACAAAAATTAAAATACTGCGACGGTTACTGTAAAAAGTGTCATAGTGTAATATTTTGGGGGAAAGTTAATTGTTAAATTAACTGTTAAATAGCTTTAAGCAATATTTTTACGTCAAATTTCACTTTTCACAAATGTATAATAAGTATGTATAATAAGCGAACGATAATTTATTCATTCATTTTTTCGTTCGTCATAAATTCAAATTGAAGATTGCGCGGGGAAAAAATGCTTTTTCCGATTCATCGTTGTGATGATTCGATATTAATGGAGCGCGATAATTAACGTGACGCAAAGCAATTGCTATTATCGTTGATTATAAGTATAATAATATGCGCTTAATTATCAGAGCATATGGAACGTTTGAAATTTCCATCTACAGTCAACAGATGGAGTCAGTGGTATACACGTTGAAATTAACTCGCAGCTTTACCAACAGATCGTGTAAAACGGTCGTTCAATACATTTATATGAACTAATTTAAAAAGTCCTCGTTTTATTATCATCAATTGTAACAAAACTGGTTTATTTCTCACTCTTTCCTGTTACGTCATGTCTTACGTAACATTCTATAAAAGATCAACGTATAAAAAGATAACAGACTCTGTATAATGTATTTCATATATCAGATTTATTCATATCAGATTCATGTTCAGATTTTTTTTAATTATGCAGTACATTTAATTATGCATACGTAGTAAGGTATTTAAGTTTTCAGCCTAAGAATATAAAAAATAAAAACAGTTATTATCATTTTTCAATATAATCAACCTTTACATCAATAAATTTTTTAAAGTGATGAATTAATTTTTCTATACTAATAAAAACTATTCTGAATTTTAATCCTTAAAATACTTATTTTTATCCGTAACACTTAAAAATAAGAAATAATGTTCGAAAGTCTAATGTTTGCATGGAAAAAATTTACCAAATAATGAAAAAGTGATCTCCGCAATGTTAAACTATTCTTTTGCGATATAGAAAAATTAATTTATCGTTTAAAAAAATTTATCAAAATAAAGAGTGATTATATTGAAAAATAAAAACGATTGTTTCATTTTATCCTTAAGCCGGGAACTTTTAGACATTACTACATACGTAATTACCCTTTTTTCACGTTGTTATCGCGATCAAAAGGATTCGAGAGGCGATTGCTACGATTTTTGACACGAGACACGCGTCTCGTCGCTGTCGATTCCGACGGAGATCGTCGAGGATCAACGCGGACAATGCGGGGTAGCGGCTCGATCTGCGGATAACGGAGCGGGGGAGACATGCACATGAATGGAGGTTGACGTCTGGGGTGTCGCGAAGGACATTCCGGCGCTTAAATCGGGTCTGGAGCCCAATTGCGTAAGCACGACAGTCACGACAGGCGTCCCGTCACGAGCCATAACGGGTGCGCACTTTTGTCGTATTATAGATGGAAAAGTGCCATACAATCACCTCGTCCCCTCGTGATCCCGCGTCGGGAATTGCGAGAACGAGAATTCGCAGCTGACGCAGCCGCACCTCGATTCTCCCGCCTGGTAATTCGCGTATATCTCACTCGGCGATCCGTTCGACGTTAATCCCCGATGGAATTTCGCGCGCCGATGTTTCATCCACAATTTTCCAAATTTATTCGAGCGCCTCTTCGGGCGATTCTGTTGACACGTCGCGTGATAATCCATAACACCGCTTTTACTCGAAGTTTTGTATCTCCACATATGATTTATCGTTATATTATTATTATTATTATTACTATTTTGTTATGTTATATTAATTACATTATATTATCTCATATCTCTTTCACTTCAACAAAGTTATTATTATTATTATTTTATTGTTTCACTCTGTATTTTAAATGGATGATATCTTCTTTGGAAAAAATGAAGAGGTTGCAGTGGAACATTTGCAGTGGATTAAGAACGATCGTATGTCGTTTGACTCCGAAAGGTTACTGTTCAATTCTAAAAATATATTCAATCTTTTTCCTTCAGTTCCCTAATGCATGTGTATAAATAGAGAACTAAAAATAAAAGATATTATACAGAGAATACGGAGAAACTGACAAAGAGGATAAAGTGCTCGGTCTTCTCGCCGCCCTTGCTAGAAGACTATGAAATCCCCATTTTCTTACGTCATCCCCATAGCCGCTGAGTCACGCCGTTCTATCGCACCCCACGGGGCATCGTAAACATTCGCCACCCTCGTATTCAGGGCTATCGGGTAAAATTGTATGTCCCGAATAGCGCTCGGGGTATATGTTTTCGAAACGTCGAGTGTGCAAAATGTCGGAGAGAGAACATTTTCGTACAATCGAAAGCAGAAGGTAGGTTCCCAGAAAGTGAGATCAATCTTCGGTGACATGTTAATTATCAAGAATTAAAATTACCTAATCTGTCCTTTCGGAGAGAAATTAGTTTCTGAAAATCAAGATTGATTAACTTCTCTTTTAGATTACCTTTCTCTCGAGTTAATTTTAAAGAATCACAATTGACTGTTTTTTTTTACATAAGATCGATTTTCGAAAATCAAAATCAATCAGTTCCCTTCACGTTTCTCGAAAAATCATCACTCGCCACTCCGTGGTTCGATTATTCGACACCCTGTACGTTAGTCGCGGCGCCATAACGAAATGTATATAAATCTAGTTATTCCGTGGCGCGGCCGGACTCGCCAACCGTGTCAATATGTAATTCCTCCGGTTATGAAACGAAAATTTACGAGCACAAGGCCGCCCTGTGCCATTATCATAAGTGAAGAAATTAACGTAATCGCAATCACGACGGCCCTTTCAATTCCCTCAGTAGCGACGACAACGACGACGACGGCAGCGGCGGCGGCAGCGGCGGCGGCGGTGGTGGTGGCCAATATATAAAACGTGTAATTCAAGATTTCCCATGGATCGGTTCGTGCTCGAGATCGGATCTGAATTGCGTCAATACGCGCGCGTTGCATAATGATCTGTAATATGGCATAACTCCGCGTATCGCGCGCACACGCCCGTCGCGTTCACGATCACGATATTTCTATTTCGCGGCGCTATCGACGGAGGTATCACGATGTTATCGTCATAATATGTGGCTCTTGGTCAACGATCGACGGTTTATCAAGCTAGAATCGTTACATAGGCGTTCCGTTGGAACGTAAACATCCACATTGGACGAGGTATTCTCCTCTCGACGCGAACAATGAAGTTCACCTTAAATTCACACGTCGGACTTCAGGGATAGAAACTTTCCACGTATATTCTCATGGCTATTCTTATATTAATTTTAAATACATGGGTATTTTAAATACATAAGTATTCTGGTTCTTCAGTCATTTCGAAATGCAGACTGACACGAATTACACGGCACGTAAAATTATAAATAGAATAATAATATCCTGAATTCCGACACGAATCGACATAGATCGTCTAAAGTTTAAGACGCAAACTTATAATTTAACACAGAGGAGACCGAATTGCCATTAGTTTCTGTCGCGACACGCGATACATATCCTCTGTAAATATACCATGTCGAAAGGTGAGGATGCCAAACATATGTAAGAAACACGGGAATCAAACAGTTCGAATCACTGTGCGATCGAGCGTTACCGTGCCAGCACCTCGTCTTCGCCGATGCCTGTCTAGATCATTCCGCTTCGCTCGTTTCAGTTGTGATAACACTTATTTGCATGTCATAGAGCTCTGTGAAACGAAAGGCCTGATATATTACGGATAAATTGTGCTACACATTGGATAGATAAATCAGAGAAATTGCTCTCTTCACGAGGTACGAGTATTTTGTTTACGTATCGTATTTGTTTCCCTTGTCTCACTTTACTTCGTGTTAAAATCATTTTTGGATACTTTATTATTGTTTAAGACTTAAGTATTTATTTATTACAATTATTTTTAGATACTTTAATATTGCTTATACAATTTAAGTATTTTAAATAAAACTCTTTTTTTCTTTATTACGCAAGAAACACGTTATTAAACAATTAACAGTTATTTCGATCGTTTGTGCCTTCAAATTATAAAAAATGGCTCCCAGCGAACGTTACGTCTTGTTTAATTTAAAGCAAATTCCTTCCGATTGATTCATCCGGCGTCCGTTCTTTAAAAGTAAACTCATGTTTCTTAATGCATATATATGTTCAACATTGTTTAACAAAAAATTACTTTTTTGGAACACAAGAACGAGAATAATCGTTTCTTATAGTTTCTTAAACGCTGAATACTATCCCGTTTGCTAAGTTGCTCTACCACGTCACAATTTTACAGTTAAAATTGCAAAAAGGACTATTTTAGTGTATTTTGGCATATTATAACTTCGATATGTGATGTGCTGGAGAAGTTTTATTGCAATTAAAATTTGATTCCTTTCGATAGTTGTTCCACAAAATTATATTATTCGCAATAAAGCATAAACAATATGAAGTAATTTGGGATCAAACCATTTCATACGTCGCGTTACTTCAAACCTGCAAACGTAAACAGCATACAAATGTTATCCATCTTTTTCAGAATTATTCTAAGGCATATTTTTTCCGCAACTGTAGAGGATTGAAAATTGTCCAAAAATTATTCGGTACAATTTGCAACACGCCGGGAATGCTACGTCAGAAAAATGGAATCGACGAACGCTGAGAGAACGCAGCAACGTAAGGATGAAGCCGAGAGTTCGTCCGAAAGTTCCTTGTTACCCTTGTGGCCTTATTTACCCCCATCGACAGCCGACTCGTCTTTTCTAACTCTCAGTTGTAACTGCGCAAGTGGCTGCGAAGAGTGTAATTATGGAGCTTTTGCCGAAATAAGAGAGAAATGCGCCTACAAGAGACGGCGCAGGAAAAAATTCCCGAATGCAAAGGAGTCTTTTTCTTCCGAGGGGCCTTCCTTTGTTGAAGTGTCTTCTTCTTTCGAGGGGTCTTCCTCTGTTGAAGTGTCTGTTCCTTTTAAAAAGACATCTAACTCATTTGAGGAGAATACGAAATCGCCTGAAACCAACGAAGTCTCCGTAGTGAAGACCGTAACGAAGACCGTAACGAAATCCAAAAGTATGTTTCGAATTCGTGTTGTAAGGTCTAGAAATTTCAATCCACAGTTTTCAATCATAATACTTGTCTACCATACATCCGTAATTATTATTCGTAATTCCACTTCGCTTCCGAGAACCAAATGTTTAGCCGATCTGAGAGATCCGGATCAATTTGCCGAATTATTTTGTATTTCGTGTTTGGTCTAAAGTATACATATTTGTTTCTAACAGGCGAACTCTTTGTCAACTACTGTCCGTATTCCTCCGATAATTGCAGCTGCAAGTCGGGTTGCGCGAAATGCGACTACGCACTCTATACGTATACAGTTAAGAACAAAAGCAAGTTGACAAGTAAAGTCAAGCCACTGTACGTAAGATCCTCGAACGGTTTCAGGAAGACGTCTAACGGAAGTCGGAAAACTGCGAAATCATTTTCATTATTCACTATGAACATTTTAAGGAAGAAAAAGGCGAGATTCCCTAAAAGTACGTTACACGTTCACATTCGTAAAGCGCTATGTAATTCAAAACTTTTACTTAAAATTCTTTCTAATTATAATACTATCCGCGATTACATAGCTTTAATTTGACAGATTTTCGACTGTTTTAACTCCAAAAATTAAATATGAGTTTAGTTGAATACGGCAGATCAAAACTAATTTATCTAATTATACTTTATACACGAAAAAAATGATGTATTAACAGCATTAAATCTAATTGGAAAAATAATCTTGTTATATCAGTATCTTCCGGTATAATTAAGTATTAATCTTGTTATATCAGCAATCTTGGTATAACAGTGTTAATAAAATAAATACTTGTTTTATTAAATCAAGAACATGACATATTATATCAAATTAACAAGATTATTTCTCATTGGACTAATGTAATAAGACTCTGTTAATAGCACACGCTGCTTCTATATAAATTTGTAGTAGAAGTAGCCTTGGAAAGCTGCTATCCCGAGTCCTCCAGCAGTTGCGATCGTAAGTCGGTCTACATAAAACGTAATGTCAAGCTGTATACACCTAAGGAACGAATACCAAAAACCGAGAAGAGGACATCGGCAAGAATTTCAAAAAACCTAAAAACAACGAAAACTGTGAGAACTCTGAAACTGATCAGCAGTAAGAAAGTTCCGAAGAACGTAGTGGCGGAAATTTCTGAGAGTACGTTACGCACAAATTTCATGTTGTACATTTGAATCCACATTTTTTTAACTTATAACACTCGACCTATTATGACTGTCACGCGATAGATTTTCGACTATTTATTTTACTTCCAGAAACTAGACATATTAAATATTTCAATTCGGGATATATATAGCTCAAGCTAATTTATTTTTATTAATTTATTTCAAGTACTAATATACTTTTATACGTTATTTTTGATTTTATTATTACATACATTCTTGTTACACAATTTTTTTTTAATAGGAGACTTCATGAAAAACTGGTTTCCTGATTCGTCTAGCAGTAACAGCAACGACTGCAATTCGGGCTGTACGGATTGTGGAGAGCTCATAATTACAAAGAAAAAAAAGTTGAAACACAGATCCGAGAGAACGAGAGCCTCAACGAGTACAAGATTATCGGAACTTCTTCGTAATATCGGAACGTCTTCGGTAATCGAGAAATCAGTTAAAAATAAGGAGGGTTCGAAACAAACAGCGGAAATATTTTCTAAAAGTACGTTCAAAGACCACCTTAAATTTTTATGGACGATAATCGTGACTACTTTCCATGTAATAATGTATAACTTTTTATTATTTTTCTTCTTTATAATTTCTTCTTTGTATATAATTTTATTAATTACGATGTAATTTGAATTATTTGTTTTACTGCGAAAGCTATAGACATTTAATTACTCCAATCTGTTACTCGGAACTAATTATTAACTACTATTAACTATTGTGAATAATATTATTTTTAACCACCATTATTAAGAAAATGTTTTAACTAAATAATTATCAACTCATGTACAGACATCTCTTGTATAGATGTATTAGTGTAGATACTTTGTATAGATATACATATATATGACATTTCTCTCTTTTATAAATTTATTCTTGTGTTCTAAGGACGTTTGTCGCGGTCCTCGTGCGACTATTCTGAAAGTGATTCTTACTTCACTGATGAAGATTGCTGCAATAACAAGTGCGGGAATATCCGCCAATCACGTCGCACGAAAAACTTGACTGCAGGATTTTATCGGAATTTTAAATAATATGCTAATCGAATTAATAAATAATTTAATTACTTATATTGCCATAAATAATTAATACATTACGGATGTCCTATAAGAAATTTGTGATATATATTAATTAACGACGCTTAATATCACACGCGAGGAAGTTATGTTAAAATAAGCCAATACATTAATATATGATAAATCTCGTTATATGTATAATATTGAGTTATGTATATACATATATACATATATATGTTGCAGGCATAATACAAAATCAGGCATTTTACAAAAAGCCGGAATAACGAGATTTTTAGATAAGAAATAGTTTAGAAATGATTTTAGATAAGAAGAGTTTAGAAATGAGATTCTTGTACATAATATAATAAAAACAATTTGTAAATATATGCGTGGGCGCGTGGCGCTCCGCTCCTCCCTCGCATAAAAAATCTAACTCCAAGCCTATTTCTAAAACTTAAAACTGAAATTTGGTTGAAATAGGCTTGGAGTTAGATTAGTTTTTATGCGGGGAAGGAGCTACGCCCCTCCCTCGCCTACATATGTACTGTCTGTACACACATATCAGCAAATTACTTCCCTTAGCACTGACAAACTCTTATATTTCTCAAATATTTAAGCGAAATCTAAATAATGCGTTATAAGTAGGTACACGCATGACGTTATGCCGGCTTTTTGTAAAATGCCTGATTTTGTATTATGCCTGCAACATATACATATATATATCATATATGATATATTATAAACTTTACATATTACATTAATTTATTTGAATATATTTTACCATAACTTCTCTTATGCGTAATAAATACCGATCAATGGGAAAATTATTATGTATGCGATTTTCATGTAATTACTATTGAACAAATTACTGATTTATGTAAGTGAGTACCGGTAGAAGAGAAACATTTTAGCGAAGTGACATTTCTCATCCTAATCAAACTGTACTTACTGTATGTTTCTTTTCAGAAAAATGTATAAGCAATAAAGAAATAATATATTTTGCATAGAATGTGCTACGGGGGGAAAGTTCCTATATTTAATCTAAATATAAACTTTATATTATTGCAGATAGATATAATTCTTTATATATAGCGAAATTAACCTTTCTCTCTCTTTCTCCCCCCTACGAAGCTTTCTTTCCCTTTCGAGAAGACTCTTTCGAGTCTGACTCGGCATCCGGACGGACCCGATTAAAACGGTCACAATACAAGTTAATCAGACACAACGGGATCCGTCGGACGGGGGGGGGGGGGGTAAATTAAATTAACCCTCTCGCGTCGCCCCCGCAGAAAGCGGCGCGCAGCTGGAATGCGATTGCGTAATGCAGATAAAATCGAAATAAGAGATTACCTCGTGCGGATGAGACGGGGAGGACTGAAATTCCGCAATGATATGCAAATATTTAGATAAGATTGTCTACGCCGTGTAACGGTGCTCGTACACACGCGCGCGTTCTCTCTACGAGCCTGTTTGTGTATACATGGAAGCGCTATTATCGCGCGAATAATGAAGCATGGGCGGCACGACACTTGCGCTCGGCTATTTTAGCATGCGGAAATAACACGATTGCGGGAAAACGTGTATCATCTAAAATTATCGATGGAGAGAAAATATTAAAAAGCTTCCTCGACGAAGAAACATTAATTCCGGTATAAAAATAATATCGCTCTTTCATTCTCTTTCTCTTTCTCTCTCTCCCGGATGATTATATAACAACTGAGAATAAATAATCTCCGAGCATTAAGAGTAATATCATCTTTCCGCGTTGCTCCGATCGTATTACTCTAGGTGAGCGTGCATAACGGTGCAACACAGATTGCTATTTTGCATCCGAGAGATAAACACGGGGACCGGAGCGCGCGGGCTGCAAGGTGGTCCCGAGACGCGGCGGGAACATAATACGGGGCGTAAGGCGTCGGGGAAACGGGCGTGTTTTCCATGGGAGTTATCGCGAGAGAGAAAGATAGAGAAAGAGAGAGAACGCACGTTTATCCCGACTGAAAAGTCGGTGAGAAGGCGGGAGTGAGATGCCAGGGAAAACCTGCGGAGAGAACCGGTCACGTGCGCCTGTGCAACGTGCCGCCGGCTGTGTTCTTGGGTTCACGGCTCTACCTTGCCACCGCAACTAGGAGTTGTGACATAATAGGCTCGCCAATCACCTACACCGCGTTCGCACTAACTGGGAAACCGGCGAGCGCGCAAGCCAACGCAATTTCCTTTACGGACTGATATATCTATCGATATGAATAAATATTAGATTAATATTTATCAATGTAGAGCAGACATGGCGGACACAAAAAAATATTATGCTGTAATTATCTTAAATATTACCTGTTAATTAATATATTAAATATAAAAAAACAAAAATATTATATTGTACAAAGAATGGAAATATTATTGGTATTGGTATTGGTATTGGTATTGATATTGGTATTGATATTGATATTGGTATTGGTGTACAAAGATATTATAAAACAGATCCCCGACATTACTTTTTCCTTAGACTGACTTATATTTTATATATATATATATATATATATAAACTTTGCCTTCTCAGTTAAATTTCTCAGAGTCACGTGCATCTGTTGTGTGTTAATCGCAGCAATCTCTTCGAAGAGAGATTCAGAAAAAGGAAAGCGAGGTAATAACAAATTACGTTAGATAAAATAGCGAAGAATTGTTAGAATTACGTTCGCGCGTGCACTTGCCGAATCTAGGCCGTGGAAAGTAACTGTTTATATTAGCATTACGGTCTTTCCTTTTTTTTTCTCTCGCTCCTCGTGCTCGATGACGCAAGCGCCGTCGCTTCGAATACTTCGCGGGGAATATAAATGTTCCGCGTTTTATGGGTGTTATGTCTGATACGGAGAGAGTAAAGTGGGTTCACTGTGAGGCGT
Organism: Temnothorax nylanderi; assembly: GCF_030848795.1. Taxonomy (NCBI): domain Eukaryota; kingdom Metazoa; phylum Arthropoda; class Insecta; order Hymenoptera; family Formicidae; genus Temnothorax; species Temnothorax nylanderi. The sequence goes on along the minus strand of NW_027249198.1, from coordinate 235,416 downwards.
GATTATTCGAGATCTTTCCTTTATTCAGAGAGCGCGTGTTACATGTACTGAGGTTCATGGAGAACTGCTACCGCCGCTAGTCGGCTAGTGATAAACATAGGAGGAGCGAAAAGAAAGACTCTGATTGGCTGTAAACGTTAACGTGTGTGTGGCTGTGTTTGTGTATGGCGGTCGGTTCAAAAATACAATATTTCCTCCCCCTCATAATGAAAACCTCGTTAACATTTACTCGGAGAATATCTATCAGGGAAGCGATGTTTCCGCGTTGATCTCCGAGGAAAAACCGGGGGTGCGGCGGTTCTATTCTGCACTGCGTTGCCTTCAGGTGTTGCTGCTGCCGGTGGAGGAGTTCCTGGAGCCGCCGTAGACGGAATCGGAGTGCCTTGGCGTGACAATGGAGAAGCACATGCTTCCACATTCCTCGGTTTCAGGGGTGTGCAAGCTTTTGGAGGATCCGGGTAGAATCGCACGTGACGGCTTTTCTCTTCGTTGTTCACCACAGGTAATGGAAGATCAGATTGCTTTGCCGTCGGGTTTTCTGAATATCCCCGAATCTGGTCCACATGGCGCTTGAACCGCTTGTCTCTATATTCAATTTCATAGTGGAGTTCTCCTAAACGAGCTACGATGGTTCCTCGAACCAATTTGTCCATTCTGGGATTTCCTGAAAAAAAATACACAATTTGAGTTGGTTTGAATGACCGGAATGTTGGAATGTATTGTGCATTCCATTTTTGAGTGACTCTCGTAAAGACGTCGTCAGGACGCACAAGTTCCAAACGTGTTCGCAATGTTCGACCCAGGAAGAGCTGCGATGGTGATTGTCCCGTAGTCGAATGCGGTGCAATACGATAGTGACGGAGAAACTTGTTCAGGTCTGCTTGCAGCGTGTTCCGGGAAGTTCCCATGGCACGAAGGGCATCTTTAACAGTCTGCACACTTCGTTCGGCTTGTCCATTGGTGGATGGATGATAAGGCGCCGTTAGTTTGTGATACTTGACGCCGCTTGTTTGTAGAAACGATTTAAATTCAGCTGATGTAAATTGCGTTCCGTTGTCTGATACCACGATGGTAGGAACACCGTAGGCTGTGAATAAGTTATGAAGTATGGCGATGGTTGCCGCTGTTGTCATCGAGTTGGTAATCTTGACTTCAAGCCATTTGCTGAATGCATCGGAAACAATTAGTAGCATCATCCCAGCGACGGGGCCCCCATAATCAATGTAGATGCGTTCCCAGGGACCTTTGGGGTAGTCCTATTCATAGCGAAGTGATCGAATCCATCTCCTTCAATCTTTTCTCTCCTTTGCAGCGACAAAGAAGATTGAATAGCGTTAATCGTCGAGGGTAGTGAGGCTCTTGAACAATAGTCAGCATTAGTGTTCTCCTTCGTAGGTCTGAACATCACATCGAAGTCAAAGTGAGCGAGATAGTCTGCATAATTAGCCATTCTGCTGATACATAGAACTGGTAACGATTTCTCTGGGAGAAAGATTTGAGTCAAGGGCTTGTGATCCGTAATCAAGATCCAATGACGAGCATAGAGATAGTAGAAGAACTTTTGCACTGCCCAAACGATGGCAAGCGCTTCCTTGTCAATCTGGGGATACTTCTCATACTTCTGTTCTGTAGCAGTCATGGTGCGGCTCGCATATGCTATCGGTCGCTCTTGTCCGTTGCTTAAACGATGAGAAAGCACGGCACCCAGGCCCGTTTTGCTGGCGTCGGTGGCCAAAAGCAGAGGGAGTGACGAGTCATACGGCATAAGAACTTGAGGTGATATCAATGCTTTTTTAATATCTTGGTATGCTTCTTCTGCGGCAGGTGTCCATTTGAAAGGCTCTTGATGAAGCATATTTCGAAGAGGTCGGTCTTTCGTCGAAAGATCCGGAATAAATGCACTGTAGAATATGGCTTTCCCGAGAAATAATTGGAGTTCCTCTGGGGTTGAGGGTTTTGGTGCGTCTCGGATAGCTTCTATATGTTTGTCGGATTTATGAATGCCCTGAGCGTCGATCCTGTGACCCAAAAATTCCATGGAAGGAGTTGCGAAGACACATTTCGCCCGATTGAGTCGTAAACCATGAGAGCGTATTCTCTCCAGCGTTTGTTCCAAGACTACCATTAGATCGGCAAAGTTTTTGGCATAAACTACGACGTCATCGAAAAAATTACGCACTTGAGAGAGACCCTCTAGGACAGACTGCATGCGTCGTTGCCAAATAGCCGGAATATTTGCAGCTCCGTAGACTGCGTGTGTAGGTCGGATTAAGCCGTGAGTTGGCGTATTTAGCGTGAGCGCGTGACTGAACTCTTCATCGACCGGTAGATGTGTGTAAGCATCTGTAATGTCAAGATGACAAAAGATTTTTGCGCCTTTCATTTCATTAAATATTTGCTCAGCCTTAGGAATTGGTTGTTCATCTACGATGATGCGCGGGTTAAGTGTCGGTTTATAATTGCCCGTAATACGTAAATTGCCGTTTTTCTTTGTCACGACGTGAGTGGTGGACGCCCATTCGGAGTATTCGACTTTTTTGTAGAAACCTGATGATATCTTCGCATCGATTTCTCTTGCGTAAGCATCCCGAAGTGCAAACGGTATCTCTCGCGCTTTGACGAATACTGGCGTGGCCTCCGGCTTTAGGTGTAATTTGACAGGTGGACCTACTAACTTCCCTGCCACATCGCTGAATACATCCTGGTAGCGATCTAAAAGTTGCTCTAATTGCCTTTCCTGCTCCTGGGTAAGACGGGGCGGTGTAGTGGATACCGCGTGAATCTTATCCGGCGCTGAGAAGATTTTTGTGAAGTCTATCTCATGAGTGAAATGTGTAATCCATTCTCGTCCAAAGAGCGTGTCAAAATCGCCTTCGACCACATATAGATTTAGCCTCTAAGGGCCGGTTGTTCCAACCTGTTGGTAATCTAACTAATAGTTAAATCATGTGTCTATCTTTGTCTAATGTAAAGGATAAACAAAGACATATATATGATTTAACTATTAGTTAGTTTACCAAAAGGTTGGAACAACCGGCCCTTAGTCGTCTGACCAACCTTAACGTTAACTGGCAAACGTCCGATACAATTGATTTTGTGGAGCGTATAACTGGCAAATTGTCTGTCGGTTTTCTGCAAAGAACAAAATGGTTTAAAAGTGCGCAACGTTTTTTTACTTACGATGCCGCAAGGTGCTCCAGTGTCCAATTCCATTTTTAAATTGTGGCCATCGATTAAAACATTGATCATCCGCTTTTGCGCTACGCTGGTGGAGCCGATATCATTGACCTTATTGAAATATTGGACTGAGTCGACGTGTTCCGCTGGTACGAGTGCGTCGGAGACTTGATCGGTTTTCTTATTATTCCTTGATCGACACACTTTAGCGATATGTCCCTTAATACCACAGTTGTGACATTCGGCGTCACGGAACTGACATTGACTTCGTGCATGGTCCCTTCCACATCCTTGACAAGGGCGGTCCTGTTTCTTTTGTGACGAGTCCTGCTTATGCTGCTGCTGCTGACGGTTACGCGAAAATGATCTCTGGCGCCGTTGTTTATCGTTATTCTTTTTCTTTGGCTGAGAGTACCCTAATTTATGCGTAGTTTCAGGTCAGGGACTGACAACTTCGCGGTCTTAACCTCATTAGCAGTAAGTCGCGTTGCCTCAAGAGTATGCGCGATATCAAACGCTGCGTCGAACGTTGCAGGTTTTTTTGCTATAATTTCATCGCACATGTCGCGGGATTCGAGGCCATGCAATAATTGCTCTATTAGCATTCTATCGAGAAATTCTCCGTACTCGCAATAAACTGCCCCTTGGCGTAATCGAAGAGCGAAATTTGATACTGTCTCACCCTTTTGTTGACAGATTTGTCGGAATCGAATGCTTTCTGCGAACTTATTTTTTGCGCGATCCATATGATTTTTAAGCGTATCTCGTACCTGCTCAAATGTGAGATCCTCAGGCGACCTTGGGCTTACCAGAAACTTGAGTGCCTGATTGAGCTCAGTTCCCATGTGAACACGAGCGAAGTTGGCCCATTGCTCTTCCGGAATTTTGCTTAGTTTGAGTGCCCACTCGAAGCATTTAAAATAGTCTTCCACGGTGACACCATCCGAAGAACGAAATTCGCCAATATTAAATAACGGTGGCTTTGATTGAGCCGTGGTACCGGCTGTGGCACCTGTTGCCGATTCGGCAACCATTCGCGCAGCTTCTCGAATAGCCTCTGCGAAGACATTCGTTAACGATGCTAGAACTTCGGTTGATAACGACATTTTTGCTCGTTCGTAGCTATCATCGATTATAAACCCTTTACTTCTGACACCACTGTTATGTCTGATACGGAGAGAGTAAAGTGGGTTCACTGTGAGGCGTGATTATTCGAGATCTTTCCTTTATTCAGAGAGCGCATGTTACATGTACTAAGGTTCATGGAGAACTGCTACCGTCGCTAGTCGGCTAGTGATAAACATACGAGGAGCGAAAAGAAAGACTCTGATTGGCTGTAAACGTTAACGTGTGTGTGGGTGTGTTTGTGTATGGCGATCGGTTCAAAAATACAATAATGGGGCGGTGAATTTTCTCGGCGATTACACGGCTACGGCCGTGTAGGATAATGAGAATTAATTTTAGATCCCCGGCTGTTCGCCGCGAATATTTATGTCGCCAGTTTTACCGTTAACGATAATTTCGCTCGTTTGCGGCTGCGTTGCGACACTTCGCTAAGCCGGCCGCCGCGCCGCGCCGCTCGCGCGCGAGTTGGGCAAGACAAATCCCGCAAAGGTCTCCGTGTCCAGTCACATTGTTCAGAGGCCAGGTGGGAGCACTTATGCCGGGATAATGGCAATGTTTATAGCGTATAATTAGTGCCTTAGTTGCGCTATCATACGTCATTTCTCCGCCGAGCCTGCATCAAAATCGATACGTCGAGGAATTAAACTGTACGGAACATTCGAGCGAACGCGTTGCGTTTGAATCGAAAATAATGAAGAAATATACATGGCATATAAAAATATATAAATCGCAGCGCGACGTAAACTCGCTGACTTCGAACAGAGAAATAAATATAAGAAAACGAGAAAAACATTTAAACGTAAACATGAAAATTTGAGAGAACAGAACGCATGGATTCAATATTCGCTAATGATCCACTTGGTCGACGAGATGCGTAAAATTCTGAGACGTAAATATATCTCGCAGATGTCCTTAAAATAATTTCGCATCCTTCAAGGTAGTTTCTGAAATTACCGAAGAACACTCTCGAACGAAAATCGGATAGTAACGGTTCGTCCGCGCGTCGAATTCGTCGGCGCGAATCGCGCTGACCATGAAGTTACCAGAAAATCCGACGAATTCACGGGCGGTTATACTTTCAGAGTTCCGCGAAATTCGCGACGAGAGCGGATTTACACGCGTGAGATGCGCTTCGCGCGGAATGCGCATCACCTCCTTCGCGCAAGGTGGACTATTTTTAAGCGTTTAGTTATATTTACGACGGGCGAAGTGCGACGACACATCCCGCGATACATTTCCGACGCGCTATCGAATCGCCGAAGAGAACAATCGCCGAGACTTCGATCATTTCTGACATCGGCGCGCTTTGGCAAGCTCGCGCGAAACTATCTATGGCTACGGATCCGAGGCGTTCTTGCCCTCTGTGCGTCCTGAATTGCAGAGTACCACTATTCATTCATTCGTATACGGACGCGCGATTAGGCCGAATTTCTCTTTGACGTGCGCGCGCGAGGGCAGGAATTCCTGCGCGATCGCCCTGCGCGTCGGTCCAAGTGCGTTTCACGTGCACGATTAAACGCGTGTCCGCCGTGTCCGTTTACATGAATTGTTTCGCGATGCCCCGAGTCATGCGCCTCCCTCGTGTGCAGCACTCTGCGCCTGAGCGAAGAGTCACGGATGCGATTACGAGGGATCCACACGTGTCCACGCGTCGCGGCGCCTTTCCTAACGCAAGGCTTTTATCGGGCCGCCCGCTATAACGTGATCTCCGGTACACGTGGTGAACGCGAGATCCTTATGTAAGAGAGCGGGTTAGGGATGTAGATATATCTGAACGTGTATTTCCACCCACGCCTGCGCTTCGTACGATCGTAGCGATAGACTGCTGGTTAATCTTAAACTTTACTTCCGAGAAAGAGGATCCCAATTTCCGTGGGGAAATGACTCTCTTAAGGTAACCAAATGCCTCGTCATCTAATTAGTAACGCGCATGAATGGATTAACGAGATTCCCACTGTCCCCATCTACTATCTAGCGAAACCACTGCCAAGGGAACGGGCTTGGAAAAATTAAACCCTGTTGAGCTTGACTCTAGTCTGGCACAAAATTCAATTTTAATTTTTCGCCCGTGCAGACAAATATAAAATTCATAATAAGCATAATTGTGCACACAGAAAAGCACATACTACCTGCAAGTATATATTATTTGTTCCATAAGTATTTGATAAGTTAGTTATCCGCAAATCTACCATAAAGTCATCACAATAAGTATCTCATTTACTCATATTCTAAATCTTAGCAAGTACTTCAAACAAGAATATTAAATTAATACAAGAATTCGGTTTACTTACTATATAGGGTCTATGAAAGAGAAACGTATACTTAAATATATGTATAATATTCTTGAAAGAGGAATAAATTCTTGTTTGAGCATAAAATGATGAGCTTTTCTAAGACTTGTGTGCCAAGTATATCTTAAAACTATTATTAAGAAAATATTCTTTGTTGAAGAAAACTATTACTTAAAACAAATAAAATAAAATAAGTAATTGCTTTTCTTGGCTGTAGAATGATATTTTTCTGTGTGTAGAAACGTGTATATGCATATAATCGGAATATAATAATAACAAATAATTTTTTTCGTATAACAATCACCTATTTTTGTGAAAAAGATATTGATTCCAATTTTTTTTACGTAAACCTGCAAAATAAATAAGCAGCTACTGTCTGCTCGATTTAATACGGTAATCAGTGTTTTCAATGCCAAAGTGCGTTCCAAAAAATCTTTGCTTCAAAAAAGTTTAATTTAAAGACATATATCATTGTATTATTTATAATATGTATATTTTCAGGTATCTCCTCGTTAAAACGCGTAACAAACATCCGCCTGACATTTCCTAAATACGGATAAATACGCTCTAAAAATACGTTCTACGAGAAATCTCATTAAATTAAAATTAAGAGCAGAGATTGTGGAGTTCCGTACATGACGGAATGGGTTCAGCTCCTTAACGAGGCCGGCTGCGATAATTATGGACGTCCTCTTCGCTCTCTACGAAATACCTCTGCGTAAAGACGCCCACGAGTTTTGTGTGTTATGTATCTTCGCGCACGGAGATAATTATTTTTATCCCGCCCCTTTGACAAGAATGTCAAGATACGTAAAAATAAAAAAAAAGTTTAACGCAAAGGTCCAATCGAGCGTGTCTTCAATCTCACTATCGTTGCAGTCTTCCAGAAAAATATGCACGCACGGCAGCGAAAAGCATTCTAGAAATCGATCGACCGGCTAATGGAATCGCGAATAAATAAGGAGAGATACTTGATTTAAAAATTAAAAGTAAATAATTTTAGTTTTATAATTATTTAGTTTGATTAAAGATAATTAATATATAAGTTTCTCTCCATTAATTCGTCAACTGTCTGTCTCAAAGTCGTCGCACTCATTGTCAGCGCCGCGATAGCGTACCCCAGAGGCACCACCGTCGGACGTAATTATCGTCGAAGTGACGGCTGTTGTTGGACGGAGCGCAGATAACGCCCCGAGAAAAATAACGCGGTGGCCCACGATAAAAAACGAGCCGAGCGACGCAACGCGCTAACTCGCGTTGCATGCCGCGTAACACTTATTTCGCGGCTCCGTTCCGCCGCGCCGCGCCGCGCCGCGCCGCTCGCGTTCCTCCGCGCGGGGCCTCCGGAGCGTGCAGCCCGGGCCCCCTCGTCTGCTCCAGAAACCTACTTTTTCGAGTCACCGTGGCACAGCGACGACGGATCCCCCGCAATCTCGCGTGCCGCCAGCTGTTATGTCAACCGAGGGAGAAAAGAGAAAAAAAAGCGAGCGCCCTGCGGGCCGAGGAAACCCGGCGCGCGGCGGGGCGATTTCAGCCCCCCCTTCCCTCCCCACCACTCGTCCTGTGCGAATCTTGGATAATCAAGCTCGTTGTAACTGGAAATAATAAATGCTCGCGAACTAGAGTATTTCCGAAAGAAGCGAGCCGATCAACCTTGCAAAAATCGAGATATTAATAAATCTGAGTGCCAAGATCTATTTCAGGATCTAATGTGACGATAAATAAATTCTACTACAATGGAAAAGCGCAACTTGCGGCTATGAATAATGCTTCTATTTGCGGAATGACCTATTGTGAGATGATTACGTCAATTACCTAACCGGACTATAGGCGATCGCTTGTGCGTGCCACGTTGTCGCGTTTCTAACGCGATCTTCTTAGGGGAATCATATGAGTACAGAGAGCACAAAGTGTTATCTGGTATATCAAGCGCATCGAGCGCTATTAATGTAAAGAATGAGTGGAAGACTTTGAACACCGAGGGAACCGATTAGAAGAAAACTAAAGTGCAATTGCTCGCTACGAAGATTAATGCCTCGTGCCGACGCTTTATTGCGACGCAGATGTTCCTTTCTTTCTCTCTCCAATTCCGATATTTCGAGCGACAGAACTGCAATATATCCGTGGCTGTATTTATACGCTCGTAATTCCCTCAAAATCGATTCGCTATTGCTTTTAGTCAGTCGACGCGATTTATTATCGCGTCGAGAACGCGCCAGATTCCCGAACTCAGCGCGTACGATTTTTTGCGATTAATCGGACGATTAACTGTGAGGAATTTATTCTAACTCATATTAACAAACAACAGTTAAACTTTCAAAGTAACGTAAAATAAAAAAAATATCGCTGTTTATTGCTCGCTTGATATTTACATCGTTTGCTCGTTACATAATCGTAGCTCGCGGTACGACCGCAAGTGCATCGAACAATCGCAGCCGTTGTGAGCATCGGCGATGATTTTTCAATTAATCTCTTTGCCTTTTTATCTACCAGGGGACTGTACGGTTCACCGCGAACCGCTGCAATAACTTTGTAAACACACGCGATAAGTAAGACTCTCGCGCATTACAATAGTACAACTTGGTCTTTTCACGTGACCTAAATCCAACTAATATCACTCGGACGACTCGAAGACAAATCGACGTGAAAAATTTCAGATAGACGGTTTTAGATTTATATATATAGATTCATGTTTATCTACCTGCCAATCGTAAATCGTTCTTGCGGGACGCAAGACGGACACAGTTGACAAATTGGTGGAAACTTAAATTGATCATCTTTAACCAAACTAAATTTTAATTCAATTTATTGAAATTCTAATTAAATTTAAGTTTCTTTTAATTTTTTAAATTAATTGTAATTTAAATTTTAATTAAGTTAAACTCTTTTTATTTACAATATAGAGATGGTAAAAATTCCGATGGCTGAGCGCTGACAAAATGCACCAGCTATCATCTCATCGCAACAATGCAACGCAAAGTCCAAAGTCAGCGAGGTGGAAGCGTGATGCACGTGCCCGAATAACAAGGCGAGGAACCGATGACGACGATGCACGGCCGCGCGGCGCAGCGCGTTCGAGCGTCGCGCAAACATATTTGCAGTCGTCGCCGTCAGGAATTGATAACGGGCCTCCTTATCGTGGTTACAATGCAGCTGTGCGGTCGCGGCCAGCCCGCGCAGATCGTCCGTTATCATCGAAGCTACGCGACTCCATCACACGTCGGGCAAATTTGCTATTTTAATCGAAAGAGGAAGGGGAGAGGAGGCATGATGTAACCGTATGCATAATACCGTGGGATTTAAATATAGCCATTCGCTGCCGGGAATGTCGCGACATTTCGCGTCCATCTCACGGCACGGAACGCAACGCGATCGGGCGGAAAAATGCGTTTCGTGCGGGAGAGCTTTGTATCTCGAGGGAATCTCGTCGGAAGCACCGAGAAGCTACGTTTTGTCGAGAGAGGAGATCCGCTGATCGCGGATCTATCTCGGCAAGACGATCGAAATGATGTTCGTCGTTCACCTCGACGACGCACCGAATTAACGCGCGCACCGTTTGCATCTGCGCGTGCATTCTATATATTTGCGGCTCATCTTATCGCGCGACATTGATAACGCCGCCGTTGATTTGAGCTGTTTGCCAATCGAATGCGAAGGCAGAAACGAGTAAGCCGCAGGCGTGTCCTCTCCAGCTGCATCGCTCCTCGTATTTTTTGCGCAGATAAAGTTTAACGTAATTAAGACGTAAATATGCGAGAGAAACTGATTAAATGTTTGCGAAGAATTCATACTTCTTGAAAATTCAAAGAATAAGCAATTTGAAAAGTAAATTGCTACTTAAAGAATAAAGAAATTTCGGAGAACTTAATCAATAAAGATGTAAGAACCGTCTGCTTTATATTATAATCGATATGTTTTCGAGGAATTACGGCAATAATTACGGCGATTACATCAAGCAAGGGATCGGAAAATGCGAAGAAGACCATAGGACGCAACGCGCCAACCAGGCAAACATACACATATGCATCCTCACGCGCAAAGTGCAGTTAGTATGTTAATCGCGCGCACGCGCGCTTACGTAATTCAGCGCTAGGCAAAAGCGGTGATTTATTACTAACTCGTTAATTGGCGAGATACTATTCCGAGCGAGCGATTCTAATTAGGAATCCACCGGTTGAGTAAACGTGCGATAAGTGCCGCTCGTTTCGCGAGTGCATCGTTACGAACGGAGATCGCACGTTTTTCCTCCTCGATTATCGATCGTGTTAACAGTGTTATTGTCGAATGAAAATCAATTTAAAGAGGCGTGTCGATACATTTCCGAGATTAGATCGTCTAACAAATTAAAAGAGATAATAATATCAATTAACGTTTTAATCGGCCAACATCTTAATTTGTAGAAACCGTCAATACCTTTTTACATATTATACTTCAAGATTTTTGTTTTCCGTTTTCTCTCCAGAAAAAAAATGTTTAATACAATCTACATGGAACAATAATATTTGTATTAGGAAGTTAATGTTGAGAATCCTAAATTAACAATGTAAATAATTATAATAATAGGAGTCGAAACACGTCACCTAATTTAGTAACTCGTGTTCACGCGTGTTCAACAATTTCTGCGCAGTTTGTCTCGCAACGGCAGCCAGCGACAACCATGTTTATTTAATAAAAGTCTAGACTGCACCGCGCTGCGAAAATACTCGACCGTGTTTTGATAAGAGGATGCGCGGCGATCGTCGGTCGTCGAACCGCGTCCGGCATCGCGCCGCAAAGTGTCAAACAATGGTACGAGACAATGAATCGTAAGGAATGCAAACTCAGAAGTGCATATGTGCCGTGCTGTGAATCCGAATGTGCTGTTCGTGCACCTGCGGTTTCGACACAACAGGCTTCCGCGGCACAGCGAGAGAGAGAGAGAAAATACTTCCAATAATCGATAAAAGAAAATACAGAAGACAAAGGAAAAATATCGATCATCTTTCATATATCTCTCGATCTATCTCATGTGTCTCTGCTTCGATCGATTGATCCTTTGTATCCAAGAAACTAGAGCGAGATATACGTTTCGCGTATCCAAATCGCTAACGTACCGAGTATTAACTTTCCGTTATTACGAGGCGCCTTGAGAGAGAACGACGCGCCTCGGATGGTCTAGAAACGCGGCCGCGCATGGAAATCTCTATATTTATAAAACGAGCTCTCTCGCCTCGAGCAGGCAAGACGGCCGATTATTGCTAACGGCGGGCGTAAACAATGATTGCGCAACGTGACGCAACTGTTATCGCGAGATGCACCGAGCGGCGGCGAATCGATTAGGAGGGCGGGGAAGAGGAGGGGAGGGACTCCCGGCTGCCGGCATCGTCGTCTTCGTGGGCCGAAAGGCGCGACACGCGATTATTCGCCGTTTTAAGCCGCGATCGACGAAAGTTCAACGCTCGCCTACTCGCGATATTTCGCGGAGCCGACGCCGCAAGGTCGGCGATATCTCGCTCGATGACGCTCGTCCCCGCGGTTAATTGCGAATCGTTACTCGGAAACGCCTTCGCGATTCGCGATTGCCGGCCACGAGAAGCGCCGAGCGGCGAAAGCGTGAAGGAATATTCCCAGATCGAAGGAGGAGAACAATGCCGATTCTATGGAAAGAAAAAATGTATCTCGCTTAGAGGGTTTAAATAGCGCAACAGAAGCCAGATCCCCTTTCTCGAGAACGTCGAATCAAAAATTTGGAAACACATTATAATCGTCTTGACGTTCTCGAATTTAAAAAACAAAGAATTACTTTAAATCTCACAACGTAGCTCGCCCGATTGCACAGCGTTGCGCAACAAATAATACACTTGCCACCGCGAACTTGTCACGGGCTGAAAAAAGAATTGGAAAATGCGAGTTTTTTTTTTATCTATATAGCATAAAATAGCGTGCGATCATCTTCGTATTTCTGTATGTTTTTTTTTATTCTAGATATGATTCTCGTTCTATGAATATTTTTCGCGAGGGACTTTCGAACTGAACTTCTGCCAAACTTCGATTAAACTGGAAGCACACGTCATGGAATGCAATAAGGCAATGCTGAAAAAACGAGAGTATTGATATACGCGGCTGATGTAATCTCAAAGATATCTTGGGACACAAATGAATCAACATTTGCAGGAAAAAAGCGAAAAATATTCGTTCAGCCTTCACGCGTTTGTCAAAGTCCGCACAAAGGCCTGCGTTTTTGGCACGCGGACCAAAGCACGTATTTGACGCAGCTGCATTCCGAAACAAAGGATGTAATTATAGTCTAAGATACGTTATATAGACATGAGGAAGGAAACGTGCGAAATCGTTCGATATGCATAAATTGCTCTTTAAAAAAATCTTCGCTAATTTTATATTAATATTTTCCATTGTCTTTTAAATAATTACGTTTCGTTACACAAAATCTGCAGCATCAAAGAAAGAAAATTATACGAACGCAAGAAAGAAAACATATGAAATCTCGCGATACGCATATAATTATCAGGCTGTTTAAAGTTTAAAAAATCTTTGCATCATTTTACATCAACCTTTTTCCTACACACGGAGAGAATTTTTTGTTATATTTTACCCTTAAATTCGCTACAAACTTGGGACAACTTGGCAACCAAGGAATTTTTGAAATATATAAAAAACATTTTACAAACAACGTGATAAAAATTACCAAGCAGATTGGTAAATTTTGAAAAATTATTAAAATTTCCTAGATATATTTTAGTAAAATTAATCAAACATATTTTATATTTTAATGTAATAGATATTAATATTTTTTATCATGGTAGATATTAATCAGAATAGCTCGCATAAAATTCTTGGTGGTACATGTTGTCCCACAACTACCATGATTTCAGGGTAAATTTTAAGAGAAAATTCTCTCCGTGTACTTCTATTTTCTTTTTTTTATTATTTTTTTATAATTACTTTCGTTGAAAACCTGCAGAATCAAGAAATACAGTTTCTTATGTATGCCTGAATTGATTCGCGACTTTCGAAAGCATCATTCCACCCTGGACATCTTTTCGACGTTAGTTGCGTACGTAAAGACGGGGGGGAAGATTCGTCCTGAAAATAAAGCGCGATCGATCTCCACCGCAAGATGAACGCAGCATTTATTTTGACCGAAGGGCGCATTAACCGCCCCATTTGACGGCCATTTTTTTCCACCGCAGCTAATTATATCGCGCGTTCGCCCTTCTCGTAGATTGATTTTACGACGGAAATAAAATTCACCGCTGCGATAAAAGCCCACACTTACGCTTATATTTAGACGCACGGCGTATCTCACTCTTTTTCTCTCTTCTTTAGGTCAATACGTGTCTTTCGATAACGCGGTCGCGCGAACGCACCTCGAATTCGTCGCCACGAATCGCACGAATAGAAATATTCACCGAATTAACCATCCTGTATACCTACGTGGGCGTTCGAGCCATTGAAATCTGCTCGTATCTGTAAAACTTGCAAACCGTGCCAGAAAATATTAAATAAACGATGATTATCAAAATGACTATATAAAATCTTCAACTACAATGTAGACAGATGTTTTGTGAATTTTTTCAGATTTTTCTAAATACTAAATACTAAATAAGATAAGGAAAAATAGCGTCAAACGTGACAGACCCACATATACACTCCAACGATGCACAAAAAAACGTACAGATGGAGAGTTAACCCTCGAGATACATTTAAATTCGTAAGTAATAAAATAACACCGAGATCTGTTTGAGCGAGAGTCGCGCGTCAAATTTTGAATCAATTGGAATCCGAATTTCGAAACTATCACGCGAGAAGATTCATTTCAATTGTAAATACCTACGAAGTTTAAAAACACAAAAGACGCGAAATCGTAGGAGATCCAGCTGCATCTTGCGCCGATACATCGATTAGCTCCTCACGGGAGCGTTATCGACTCGCCGTTATTTGCGAAGGCTGGCGAAAGAGGGGAGGGAGCGGGTGATAACACATTTCATCGTTGTCTTCAATTTCCGTCGCGCGCGATGACTCCGCGGCGGTGGGTTATGCAACGACAATGGGCCTCCTCTCGAGCACGAGAGCGCCGGAGTCTAAAGTTCATCGCTGCAATGCGCGTTACGAAGCTGCCCACGTTCAATGACCCTCTTACGTCAAAAAGCGTTAGCGTCGGGTAGCCGGGCGCGGATGGTTTATCAGCGACTGTTTCGAAAACACACACACACACGGTCGACCCGCTCTCAATCCCGCCTTTGTCAACAATGTTCTACGACGAAAAGAGAATCCGGAAGAGATTAGAACAAAGAAATCAGTCTCGAACGTCGTCGATGCGACGCGAGACTGACGAGCGAAGAAAAGAAGCTATTGATACGATAACTGCCACGGTAATCATCCGTGACCGGCGCTTGATTTTCCAGTGCAGTGGTGCCCTAGTGCTAGCTCTATTGAAACTCTTTAACACTAGAACTACCGAAGATTAATCTATACCTATTTCTATCGAAGAAATCAAAATTAAAAAAAAAATATATTTATAAAATTAATTATTTGTACATTTTAATGAAAGTCAGAGAAAATTTCAAAAATTATGAAGTTTAAAAAAATAATAATTATTTTTAAAAAATATCAAACAAGTCATTTTAACCTCTTTGGTAGTTCTAGTATCAAAACGCTTGCAAAAATTAATATAAAATTAAATACAATTTGAATTATTTAATATAATTTAATATAAAAATTTGAATGACATAAAGAAAACAATGTATTTAAATAAACAGAACACAATTTATAATACCTATGAGACTAAAGACATATCTAATCATATTACATAATATTTTATTATCACGTATTTTTAATAATTCTACAGTACGCAGTAAGCCATACAAAAATTTCTGAGTAGACAACGTAGTATTAATCCTCGGTTGTCACACCTCTTTTTTGAACATTTTTTAAAGGATTTTTTTGAACATGATGCCACTCAAAAGTTAAATTTTTTATAATAAGAATATATTCTACAATGTTTAAACTTAATTCTAGAATTTTTTGCGGTCCACTTAAACTGTTAGTTTTTTAACAGCATGCAGCTATCTGAAAAGTATTAATATTAAAGCTTGCGTGGCACTCATTTCCAACGCATTCGCGACACAAAAAGTCGAACGTCGTGCGTCATTTTTCGCGTTTACATTTTCTACTGTTTGCAGTGTTTGCACTACGATTACGAACGACGACAACTAGAAATTATACAATTTCGTAATGTAGCAACCGCTGCTGGCGCAATCGCCTCGCCGGGGTCGACTCCCAATGATCTCTCTCAATTCAGATCGAATTCCATCGCGATAACGAACGAGAGCTAAAGATAGTACAGTCTGTGATACAATAGAATTTCGTGTTTTTAATGTCGCAGCAAAGAAACGGCTTCGCATTATATAACGCTGACATAACGTCGATAATATACTCGAGCTTTGTTAAGAAAAGATGTTTATCTTGTCTCCGATTCTTCTGACTCCAGTTTTAATCTCGTAATTAAAAAACCGGCGACCTAATTTGTTCCATCAAATTTATATCTTTTCAGATTCGGCGATTTTTAGCGCGCCCATAAATTATACAAACGCGATCAGTTCAATTATAATTAGCGAATATTTTCGACCGCATTACGTCGGCTACGAAAGATTAATATATATGCTTCGTCCGAAAATGTGATACATCCAGTGTAACTTCTTGAAGCGGTTCAAGTTAGACTCGGCCGAAAGCATCTCTCGCCTCTTATCGGAGAAAACTACGCAGATTCTATCGAAACGCGTCCGTGCGGCGCAACTCGCGTTTCGCGAAATCGTAGACGTCAGCTCCGGTCACGTGTACGAGGCACAGATTTCAATTAGTGCGTTCTCTCTTTCACCTTCAGGAACGTGACGAGCCCGAGGTTCGCGATTCTCGCTTACGCAACGCGGCAGCGTAAGCGATAATACGTTTTTGCATATGCGACGAGGCATCAATGACGACCGACCGCGTGTCACGTGTCTGAAAACCGTGTGTGTGAATGACTCACGGAGGCGGAATCCGATCGCGCGGCAGCGGGTCGGGTGCAAGGAAAAAAAAAAGTATCGATCGATGGACATCGACGAGTACTGCGCCGACGATTTCATAACGCCGTGATTTCATCCAGGACGTACGTTATCGCGACTGCCTGTGATCGAGTCGCGAATAACGTCATATTGTCACGCTGATCGCTATACGTTAGTAGAAGTGTTAGTAAGCTAATACGTTTGTTTTTAACGTTTATTCTGTCAACTGGACTTTTTTATACTTAAAAATCCAGTTTTGCGTCGCCAAGCTCGTAATAACACGTATATTAGAAAATTTTAATGCGGACACTTTATTATGTATACTCGTTGCGACGATACATTTTGATTTCAGATAATATAGTCTCGAATGGAAATCGAACGGTGGAAGCTTATAAATTAATCATCCAAAATCCATTTGCGAGTCGGACGGCGGAAGCTTATAAATTAACACTGGTCAACATGAAGCAATGCGCTTTCTCGTAGCAATTAATATGCGAGCGCGTGACCGGCAATAAGGTAACGTCATGTAGAAATGAATGAAAGTGCTGAATCGTTTCTGATCGTCAGCCGTTCTTGCAGAACGAGATTTAATTCCAGTGGCGGCTAGGCTGTAATTTGACTAAAAATACTGCAGTCAACAGACCTCACGTTGCCGCAAACGCGACTTTAATCTCGCTATCGCGTCGTACATTTGCATCGTGATGCAGCGAATAGTCAAATGATTAAAGATTAAACGAACGAAAGATAAAATGTAGTACTCCTTGACTCTATGCCGAGGGCGCCATAAACTCTAAAGTTAAACTAAAGACGTTCGCTATCCGTGCTCTCCCGCTCCCCCAGCGTCATTCTTTTTTAAAGGTGCAGTCAATAATATTTCTCGGGGTCCGAATTTATTAAAGCTATATTTCTCTCTTCCCATCCTTTATATGTGCCGAACCATATTGAACAAGTGGGCAACAAGATACTAAGAAACCAATCAGTTGTGCCAAATCTTTAATTTTATACCTATCCATTTTCTAAAAAACCTTGATCTGATTACGAATCTTACATTTTTTAACCATAGATAATTCTAACGTCATTGTCTGAGAATTTAGGATAAAACCCAGAAAACCGCAAATCTGCGACGGAATTTTTCTTTTCTTCATTAATAATGAAACCTAAACTCTCTGATGAAAAAGCGTAGAATACAATGTCAAGTATAACCGATATACATACCGAATACCAGACCGGATGACCTTTTCGATAGCGATTAATATCGAGATCATTGCTATTCGGTGGCAGTAATTCTTTTTTGCAACCAATAATTAAACGCGACTTCTCACAAGCTGCAGAAATAAAGCGAATAAATTTAGAAAATCATGTACATACAGAGAGCAATTGCATATTTAAATCGATAATGATCATTATCTCAAATTTCTATCCTCACAATGTGCCAAAATTACGTGCAGTTCAAGATTTCTAATGAGTTTTGTTACACTCAATATTTATAAGTGTTCAACTCGACTAATTCTGAGAGTGCGAACGCCACTGAGCATTCTCGAGCAACATCGTTGCTCCAAAGGTCTCGGTTACATCTCGGTCGTATCAAGGAGGCAACGAGCTGTGTTAACCGAGAGGGGTGATCGAAGAGGCAGCCTCGTTAGCGAGGCACAGCAGCAGCCCTCTCATTAGCGCCGGCTGTAAAAGCTATCCTACGAGCAGCACGTGACTACTATGCACCACACCTCGTAGTAACATAGCTCGCCTACTTGGAATGGCCGGCCGTTACGTAACGACGCGATTTTCCCTCCTCTCTCTCTCTCTCTCCCACCTCCTTTTTCTGTCTCCTCTCGCGTGTTCGCGACTCGCATGCGCGCGCGAGATCACGCATAAATACGCGTGCGACACAACGTTACTACAATCTCCCCTGTCGCGAAAGTTTAAACGCCCGTAGTATATACGCGACAGAAGTTGTGGAAAATAGGGCGAGAAAACTGACGGAGCTGCATTAATTAAAAAGAAATGAAGGTTAATAAAGTCCTGGACGAATAATTGATTTTTATTGACTTGTCTCTCGATATTTATAAAGTAAAAACTAAAGTGTATTAAGGATTAACGAGGAATATAAAAATGCAAGTGATCCTCGTACTTCAATCTTTGATCTTCATTTTATTTTCGATTAATTGTTCCATCTCATATTTAAGAATGGAAGAAATGCATTTTTAAGGTTCAGATTAAAATCGAGATCGCACGCGGATGAATATATTATATTCTTACGAGGAAAGAAAAATAGATTCTACCGAAACTACCGAGACTACCGAAAAACGGCGATCCGAAAAACGGCGCGATTGGAAATGTAATTCGCGCACATGAATTGAGCCAGAAAATGGAATGGATTGGCTAGTTACGAAACCGCTGGAAAGAAGAGAAAAAAACGGGACTAGGTCGGGTATGTAGACCATGTACGCGAGCGGGCGGGCTGCATGAGTCACGACGGGCACAAAGAAGCGGATATCGAGAGCAGCGCTAAACACGTGTCTCTGACGAAAGAAATGACTAATCGTCTTCCGAAATATGTGTTGCTTCGTAATTAACGAGAGCCGAATCGCGGTTGAGACGCAGAGATTTGTTTTAACGTAATTTAATACGCCCGCGATCTTCTCACTCGAAATCAATCCACGGAATATCACACGCAAGATTTAAACAACGCGAATTATCGGGGCTGCTGTCTCTTTGAACCCTCGAACGAGCATTCTTCCCGTCCCTCGCGATAGTCGCAAATTATGAAATTGATTGAACGATCGTCGCTCCGATTGTTTGGTAACGATTCGCGGCGCGGAGCTCCGATTAAAGTGTGTAATTACTCGCATCTCGTGCGAGGCATGCGGAATCACGTATATTCCGCTCCCGCGCGTGTCACGTGTTCGCGATCTCGCCACGCATTTCCGCACGCATGCATGTTATGCTTCAAGGGTGAATGCATCACGGTGTGTGCGGTAACTCGGTGATTCACGAGGACGTTAAGACCCACGGCGCGAGAACTGCAATCGGAGCGTTTGAAACCTGTCTTTCTAAAATAAATTAAACTATCTTCTTTTTATTAAAATGTTAATTAAAATATAATTAAAGATAATTATAAATATTATCCAAATTTCATGTATCATATTTACTATATTTATAATATAGTAAAATATTATTTAAAACCTTTAACTAATCCCTATGGTGGAACACTTCAAGTCCTACTAATATTAATGACGGATACATTAAGTATTCTTTTCGTAATTCTTATTATGACAGTATCGTTCTAACAGTTTCTCCAAAAAGATTCCAAAAGATTCGCAAGAGAAGCATGTTGTGCAACATGCAATTTTTTATGTCAAAATTATTTAATTGTTACTTTGATGTCCGATGAACGTCGACAAGCTTTCGCATTAAGCAAAATTGGACTATAAGTTCGACGGTGTAAATTCTGCTCGAATAGCGAATGTTTTCAGAGCTCGATGGGTCTATAAGTATTGCAATTTGCGAAATCAAGTTGCATACGATAGATTTAATCGGACGACAGGCAGGTGCGCGATCGAAGGGACGGACTAGACGGGCGACGCCGCTTTCAAAAGATATCCGTAATCGATGCCGCTTGCGTCATCCGCTCGAGACGCCCGATCAAGCGGGTGATACGTCGCAAGTGAGGCGGCAATTAGCTCTGATTGTCGTTATTTATTTTTCTAAAAAAAGAGGGAACGGCGACGGGACGCGCACGAGCTATACCCGGACATCGGCGGAAGAGTCCCAGGTAGAACAGCAAGTCACAATAAAGTCAAAATGATGTCAAAATAATGTCAAAATGACGATAAAATGATTTTTTTGTCATTTTATCATCATTTTACCATTATTTTACCATCATTTTGACGTCTTTTGACCTTATTTTATTGCGACTTTCTGTGTTCTACCTGGGACTCCGTTTTTTAACGAATTACGCTCAAATCGTGAAAACTCGCGGCGATGGACGCGACGGAAAGCCGAAGGGTAAATATTAGGCGAATACATCAATTTTGCGTTTGAACGAAGAAGGATTTCGATACCGGACGCCGATCGAGTCCCCCCCGTCTTCGCGTGTATCTTTGAGCTTGAGGCAGAAAAACGTGATCGTTATACAACCGGCGAGATATTGTGGGAGGAAGTTATGCAGTCGCAAAGTCCGTCCGATCGTGTAAATAACCTCAAAATTTTCATTCTCCCGTTCCAGGGCTTCTCCAGGCCTTCGTTCTAATAATAGCGTTCGGTATCTTATTAGATCGCTAACTGTCGTCACCGTCATCGTCTCGTCGATTTATACGTCTTTTATTTAATTCGCGGAAAAATCCGACAAGCGCGTCGTGACACGACGGTATTATTCGACGGATACAAAACATCTTAATCGACTTTCCCCCCGCCCCTTCGGCTTAACGCTGAAAAAAAGCCGCGTTTTAACGAGCTCTACTTAACGACGCAAAAATTCCACGGATGAGCGTGCACTCCTCACATACGTAAGCATGTGAGCGTTACACGTTACACAACAGCGAGAATGCACAATGTCGCCTCGTAAGATGCACCCGATGAATGGCGCACGTTCCGATATCCGTTTCGCAAGTTACGTTTGACAAACTCGGCCGATCGATCCTCGTCCCATTATCTAACGGGACATCCTCGGATCTGACGCAACATCAGTATTTAGGTACCATTCTTTTATTTTGACTCATTTCCTGACGATACAGAAAGAATTTCAGGATAAAAAATAAAAGAGATCTAGTTTGGAACAGGTATCTTGCATTCTCATCAAAACCTAAAGTAAACAAATAATTCTTTGGGAAAATTGAGGAGAAACTGTTTAGATACCGAAATCACCTTATATAAATATGTAAATAGATATTAAAAATTTCTGAGGTTCTAAACCTTCGAAATTATCGAAAATAAATTTTCGAGAATTACAGTAATCGAGAAACTGATTTTCGTGCGCGTCTTATCGTACGCCGATGTCATCGACGTCGCAGAGGAGAGGCGTGAAAAAATGCGGGAGACCACGCGGGAATTATTGTGCAAATTCCGACGTAAATTACGATCGAGTTAATCCAGACGAAAAAAATCGCGCGCGACGTCCGTGAATTGGATTACGAACGAAGGACACGGGCGTGCAAAGGCGCGAACCTTGGCTCGCCGCGTTCCTTTTGTCGAACTTCATTTTTTACATTTTATATTTTCGCGCAAATCCCGCGCGCGCGAATAATCGACCGTGGATGTCGTCGACCATGTGCGCGCCGATGGAAACGGAATGTTGCCCTCGAGGGCGATTTGCATACGGATAATGCTCTCTGCGCTGCAGATCCGCTTTCCGATCGATATGAAAAGGCTTGATCGATTTGATGCAAGACTCGCGGCCGCGATCGCGACGCGATAATGCGATTTATTAATGCGGCGTCCCCGGAGATAAGCGTAGAACCACGGCAATACTTAATTGCTTGATTTTTATTGACCTTAGCCGCGCGCGCGGCGTGACGTAAACCAGTTTATGTATGCGCATCAGTCTATTTACGGCGAATTAAAATTACATTACGTAAAAAAACTGCTACAAAAATAATCATAACCTTTTATTTCTTATCTCAGCCTGCCGGCCGTCGTTCTAATTTAATCGGCGTATTCTCAGCCGAGGAGAGAGATAACGCAAAAGCGAAGTTATGGCTCGTTGCACGGAAAGTAAAATTCCGATTATGTGGTCTGTTACAATGAGAGATAATTCGGGCAAATACATTTCAGTCCCGAATAAAAATCGGAAGGCAAACAATGTCCCTTCGGTCAAGTCCATCGGAGATTAGGTATATTAAGGTTTGTGTCAACCGATTATGCCAACAGATTACATTACCTTCGCTTATCACGTCCAAACGTAAACAAAATGAACTTTTCGAAAGCGAGCGTATAACGGAGGAGCTAGATCGTACATCGTACACGTGAGCACGTTTCATCGGTGTGAAAAGAGCCATCCAGCGGGAGGGGGAAGGAAGAAGGGGAGAAGGATGGGGCAAGAGGGAGGCTTATCTACTACGTGCTACTTACAGTACTTACACACGTTACAAGCGTTACGTGGGACCATTACAATCGCGCGAGCGACAATGAGAATGCAAATGAGTCAGCGCACATTGGTATGGATATGCGTGTCTGCAATCTCGTTGAATAATAATCGTCGAATAACAATTACTCGCGATTTGAGGGACTTAACTGGCCGCGGCTCGCCGGCGCGGCGACGGAAATCGTCATCGTCGCGAGCCCCCGCGAATTCGCGGCGCCAATTAGTCTTATCGTCGATTTGGAATTCAAAAACGTTAATTTGTAAGAGTCCTGGGATCTCGGGTTCTTCGCGTGTGTAATTGAGATACGCGTAAAATGTTTCCGATGCAAGGCTATTCAAAAAATAAAATAAAATAAAACAATTATTTTTATTTCTTAATATAATAAATTTATTTATTCTTATACCTCATCACTGGTAAATTCTTTTTCACGCAAATCGGACTTTAATTTTGAAAATAAAAAATAATCAGTAGGAGCCTAGGGGCAGTAAAGCGGGTGATGAAGAAGGGATCTCCGTTAAATTATTTTAAGAACAAAAATTCAGAATAATATTTTAGTAGTAGAGAAAAATTAATTTATTCTAAAAAATTAAAGTAAAGGAAGATTTAAAGAATAAAAATATAAAAACAATAAAAATATTCCTTTTTATATTTCTAAGCCAGAATGTTTTAAGCTTTACTACATAAATACGCTGCAGGCGCGATTGGCGAACTTGTGAAACAACTCCCCTGTGCATATATGAATATTATTATTGAAACTTATTATTGAAATAATATTTATTATCTATCTATTGAAATGTTGCTCACGGGAATTGTCGAAAAACTCCAGTCAATTTGATCGAAATCTTCTTGTATAAGTCCACAAAAAGATATTACGTGAGTACCAATATATCTCTAGATATTGAAATTCGTTACGAAATAATAGGAGGCACGTGTGATATAATGGAGAGATCGCGATAAAACATACATATATATATCTCGCAAAGATTCGTAGATAAGCCCGAACACCCGCGCCTAAACTCTCCGAACAGCGATCGGTTTGTTATTTAAATGCAAACACACTCCTCTCGGACTATCAATACACACATGCGCGCGCTGACCCAGTTGCAGTAAATGAATTAGCATTGACGGGAGGGATTGCGCTTCAAAACACCTCACAATAGACGCTGTTTGCAGAGTCATTTTGGCTCTTCACCGATCAATGACTGCTGAAGATCCTATTGAGTGCGCGCCCCGTTCCCCGTGCATCTCTCGACGGGGCGATCTCGCGCGAGTCGCGCGATACCCTCGCGCCGATCTCTAGCGGGGGCCGGGGTATCCGCGAGAGAAAGAATAAAAGAGAAATTATCGGGCAAGCCTCTCGTCTTTGTATTGCGACGCGAGAGCGGGAAATGTCTACCGGTTATTTTTATTGGAGCGCCCAACATCGCGCGCGCGCGATGCAAGCAAAGGGGCGGGAGGGGGAGGGAGGGAGGAAAGAGGGGGACGACTCCGCAACCTTTATTATTAAATCAAGGTTGTTGGCTTTCACTCCGCGACGGAACGGCGAGATACAAGATCTCTCCGGCGCGGCGGCGTTACACCGTTGCTTACCGCGTGCGCACAATGCTCACCTTTAAGACCTACCTTGACGAGCCTGAGGGGTGAGGGGGAGCAATAGAGAGAGAGAGAGAGACTCGACGCGGCACCCCCGATAAGTTGCTCGAAATTATGGCGGCGCGTCTCGTTATTATTATTACGGATAGAAGCTAACGTACGGTCGGACGATATTATTAAATCGTAGGATTATGGAAGATGCCCGCGCGGATTAATGGCGGTGTAAACCACCTTCTTTATCCGCAATAGTATATTCGCGAGGTATCGCGAGCCAAAGTCCGCCGTTCGTTTCTTTTTTTTTCATTCTCCCCTCGATGCCGTTAAACTATTAAAACATTTCCTTAATTACGATTGTATTCTTACGCGTGATTATCTGTTTATCGGTTTGAAAATAGGCATCGGTTATTAATTGCCGCGAGAGCCGTCGTTGGCGAAAAATCACGCGCGGATTTCGAAAGTCGCGAGAGAAGAAAAGAAGCTAGCTGTCGCGCCGTTTCCCGGAATATACCGCGCGTCGCAATATAAGTTCGTTAATCGTTTCTTCGAGATATACGCCGCGTGTACCGCTACGCGCATACAAAGTATGCCTGCTTAGCATGATGTAAGCGAGGTGGATAAGCATAATCACACAACGAGACCTTGTAATAAAGACGCCATTTTGCACGAGCTCCTTACGCAAGTCGTGCAATTTCCCGGTTTGTTTATGCAACGCGCCGCGTACGTAATATTTTTTTTCTTCTCTCTTTCTTTCACGTGTGTCGAAGCGCGTTCGAAGCGAGTACGAAGCGTTTAATCTGTCCGCCGATTTTCATGTATATTAAAATATATTTTATATTTTATTAGGATCCATGAAACACAAAAATGATTGCGGATCGCGACCGAGTTAAGCCAGCAAATCGAATGACGATGTTGTTGCTATTACTTATTTTATTTTTTCCAAGCAAAAACTATTCATCTGATTGCTGAATTAATTATCCGAAGGAAAACTCGATTTATCGACGCGAGCGAATTCGATCGCGCAAATAACACCAGATTAAAATGCATCGATATGTCATGTCATAAATCTGTTGTCACAGTCCTTGTCCGTCGAGCTGCGTTATCGCTTCCACGTTGCCGTGTCGCTCGCTTCGCGTATATCCTCCTTCTGCACTTAATCCCCACTTTTCTAATTAATGGCGCAAAATTATATATCACCGCTATTATTATATGTCGCGCGTTGCATTTATTATTCTAATAACGCCATATTCCCGCGGGTTTACAGTCTGCGAAGCGACGCGGCGCGGCTTTAAAAGCGTATCATTATTATCATTAAAATCTCGGCCTCGCCGAGCAGCATTTTTCTTGGCACGTTCGGTGCTCGCCTCGAACGGGCGTCTCGAGGTAAAATCCCTCGGATGTCGGTGACCAGGCGAAGGATGCAGCTGGCGTCAGACAAAGACACGCCAGCCGGTGAAAGACGACGACCGCGCAACGACGACGAAGACGACGAAGACGACAAAGACGTCGACGACATGCAGTCGAGCTTTTAGGACGCAGCCGAGACACCCGTGGACGTCTCGTTGGTCCCTAAATTCTTTTACGATTTTTGTCTGGGTGGAGAAGTGACTTTAGCGGGGCAAAGCCACCGTGATTTATCCGCCCGTCTTCCCTTATTCCTTCCTCTCTCGCTTACGCGCAACATTCGCGCCTTATTTTCGTCTCGCCGGTTAATGACGTGTTCGCGAAACATTATTTTTACGCCGCGCGGCCGCTCTTTCTCGCTTCCCTCTTTTTTTTGAGAGTGTGCCGCAGCCTGGTTTTTTGCATGCAACTTGCATGCACCAGATACGACCCGCGGGTCACTTATCGAGGGTGACGTGCCCGAAAGGGTTGCTCCGTCTGCGTTTAGAAAAACATGTTTAAATCTCGCAGAAAACGAATGCGCGTGACCTCGCGCGGAAACCGAGTCATCGAGGACAGCCAGACATAATATATATCCCTGACTAAAATATTCTTACGTACACGGGGCGTATGTAAGCATAAGTGAGCTTACAATTATCGTACGATATTTTATAATTAATTTCTTATAACTGGTCGCACATGAAATCGCATATAATAGTCATAATTCAAAGTTGTTATTAATAGATGGATAACTTGTAAAAAACTAACATAACACGAAATGCATTAATTATTATTCGTGCATGTTTTATTAAATAAATTGAAAACATGTAGTATTAAATATAGATACTAGTTGTTAGTTTCTGTTACATAACTGTGTAGAATATTTCCATTTTTCTATACTTATTCATATATTATATTATATATGTATACACTTCTTGAAAAGTTATGTAAGTCGATATGCGTATCTAATTATTCCTCCTTTTCCCGTAATGTTAATTGATCACTTCGAGACATATTGTATGTTATAAAATGATTATATATGTATAAAAAACTTAAATTTCGTATAAAAAATATAAAAAATTTATTTCAAATTTTGATTAAATTTATATTAAAATTTAATATAAAATTTCGGGGTTTTTTAATTTTATTTCTTAAATTAAAAATTTCTAGAATTTAAAATTATAAATTTATAAACTATAAAAATTTAAAAACTTAGAAAATTGGAAAGCAATAAAACTTAATTATTGAAATTAAAAATTTTCTGCACGGAAAAAAGGCTTGGTTGAATTTACCAAGTTTTTCTTGGTTACATATATATTGGTAACTACAACCTTTGACTTGGTTGCCGTAACCATGTACACTTAATTTGTTTCACAATTCAAATTTGGTAGGAACTATTGGTGCTTATAATCAACGCAATTGGTTGAGGTAACCAAGAAACTGTATTCCGATTGGTCACCCAGAAATTAGTTCTCACAAACCAATGACCGTAGCTAGTTTAACCAAGTTCTTGGTGAATTAAGCCATGGCAGCATGGCTGCACTGCAGTCGAAGACTGAACGTGCTGACATTACGCGGATGTCGTTCGATCTGTCGTTGCGTCGTCGTTGACGATTTTTCTCATCGACGTCGTGTGCGGGTATCGGTCGCGGTGAAACGCGAACGGTAAGTAATATAGTAATGCTAATTCGAAGCCGCGGTGCTCGCGCGGTACAGGGCGAGGGGATTCCCGCGCCGCTGAGATCCCCCCTCCCCGTCGAGATTCCCTCGCCCCGTACCATAGCTTCGAATTGGTATTGCTGACATTGCTGTACTATTGCAGTAAACCCTTCGGCAGTGAGTTTCTCGGTCGTGTCCCGATAACTGCGTATCCGCGGTATCGGTGTTGTGAGGTATCTTGGAGAACGGGAGCGCGGCGAAAATCGCCGGCGGACCCGCGAAGTCCTTCACCAACCTAATCTAACCTTCAACGCGCGGCGGCCAGCGGAGAATCTACGTCCCGGATTCCCGGCGACGCTCGCGAGCCCCGAGGGGCTCGTCGACGTTTTCCAGCGCGCCGTCATCGTCACCGTCATCATCATCGTCGTGGTTACCGTCCCGCGATCGCCGGTTGCTTCGCCGCAATCGAAGACTTTTGACACGAGTGCTTCCCTTTCTTCCGTTCGTCTGCGACGACGGCGGCGATGGTGACGATGACGATGACGACGACGAAGATTCGCGCGGTCGGTGCACCGACCGCGCGAATCTTCGTCGTCGTCGTCGTCATCGTCATCGTCACCATCGCCGCCGTCGTCACAGACGAACGGAAGAAAGGGAAATCACCGATGTGTGTTACCAATTTCTTTTGGATGGTCCAACCAAGTACTATGGTTGCTCCAACTACGGCAGTATAACCAAGTACTATGGTTGCTCCAACTATGGCAGTATAACCAAGTGCCGTTGGTATATGTGACCAAGATATCAGCTGGCGCATATATAATCAAGGCACTTGGTCAAGGCGACCATTTTTTTTGTTATCTCAACCAAGTCTTTTTTTCCGTGTGAACTTAAATAAAAAAAATTCAAAAATTCTTAACAATATATGTATTAAAACATTATATCAGTAAGAAACGTTGCTATATTCATCTTGATTATATTGCTTTTAAATCAATTCTGACGATTTGTGAAAAATTTAATATAATATAGAACAAATATATTTTGTTATCAATTAATTTTAACTTAGTTAATAATTATGTCTTAATTACTTTAACTCAATTAACGAACAATCTTCTTCGCGCACGATGAGCGCAAGAGTGATTCGCGCTTAACACATCGGGTACAACAAACGCCTTCGAACAAACTGCAGAAGTCAGGTAAGGCCTAGACACAGATGGCCAGCGTCCGTGTGATGCAAATAGTGAAACATTTCGTAATAAGATATTAATTGACGTGAGGTGCAGCGGGGCGTAGCGTATCGATTACGTAATAGGCTTAATGTGTTCGTCAATCTAATCGCTATCAATAATTAGCATGTTGCCACGAATTTACGGTTAGGCTTTCCAACGCGCTTGCGACACGCGCGCTTAATTATCCGGCGTTGTAATCGTCTCATGCACTGTCACGAAATCGCTCAGTTTCTTCAACCCGAAAGGCAGTCGAATAAATCATCTTGAAAAAATTTATTTTATATTGCAGAAAAAAAAGTAATTCCTGATATATTTAATTATATTTTTTTTATTCATATTTATATTTATCTTTTACTTTTATATCAGTATTTTATTACTGTTTCATCTACATATTACATAAATAATTAGTATTATAAATAATAATACTTAATTACTTTTAATGTCACAATTTGACAATTTAACATTTATATATGTTTATATTATTTATACATACGTAACATTTATAATATTAAATATTATATAATAGTTATGAATAATATCTCTCTTCAATAATCACGATTATTCGTGAGTATTCGAAATAGCGGAACCTGTCTTCAATAATAGTTATATCTCAACTCGATCCTCGAGATCTCGCGCGATAACGAGACGGAGGCGAAGAGAGATGCCGAAGGACACGAGCTCTCTCTCTCTATCTCTATCTCTATCTCTCTCTCTCTCTCTCTCTCTTTCTCTAATTCCGCTAACGGCTTACATTCTTTGTAGCCTAACGGTTGTAGTTCGGCAATCTCTCGGCCATTCGTTAGTCATGTTACGTCAGATTTCATAACACGCCGAGCGGCCGTCGTGTCATTACGCATATAGGTCAATGGGTTGCAATAGGGCTGCTGCGCAATTAGCGATGCCACCACGCAATCCTTAATTCGTAATTAAGACTCCGCAGAAATTAGTGTCCTTCCGAGAATGACTCCCTCGAGTTATCGAAATGGAATCGACAACAGACGTGAATATTACCTCTAATTACCTACAAACCAAATTTTAGAAGCAGCTAAGCAATTTAAAGATAAAAGGGGATGTCAAAATCGAAATTTACCGCATAAGATCGCGAACATTACTTCCGAATTGAGAAAGAAAGATAACAACGCCGTTCGTTTATCTCATTATCTCGTTTAATCACCCGAAGTTGTTGGGAACGGAACAAGTACATAAATCGCGATCTACTTGATACATCGTCGATTATCCGAGTCGAGAAATATGCACCGCGCCCACGGTCACAGACGCGCGGCACGGTGCCTACGTGTGGGTGGACGCTAGTCGGTTATCGATCGGCAGAAAGATCGGTAATGAATCGGAACAAATCGGACTCCCGCGCGATAACGGTAACTATTCCCCGTTACATGCAGCCGTGGAATAAGGGTAAACCGAATTACGGATCCTCACCTCGGATCCCTTTTCGGACGATCGAAACGGTCGCTAACCGTCTTAACGACCGTCTCACTCAATTCTTTTTTCGATTCTCGATCGTCAGATTGAGGCCCTTCGCGGTCTGCAACTTGCATTTCCGTTTCTACGTCTAAAAATCGCAACATTGAAAAAAAAAAACGACGAAAGATTTTAAATTACTAAAAATTAGGATAAATTGCAACTACTCGAATTACACGACTCAAATTGCACAAGCACGTACGTAAAATTGTGGTAAAATTATCCAAATTTTTAGAGAATACGAAGATCGAGGAAGAGCCCGTGCAAGTTTAGGGAATTAAGTGCGTCTACCGGTACGTAGTTTAACGGTAATCGCGAGACTGCAAGGCGAATCCGTCCTGGATGGACGTGACGTTCTCTCTCTCGTGACTCCGACGAGCGTGCTCTCTAAAAGAGGTCTCACCTTTGCTCCACATCGGCACCACGCCGGCACCAGGCTGCGCGGCGCGGCGGCGCGAGATGTGGGACGCTATCGAGCGTATCCGGGGCAGAGCAATAACGATAATGGGTTAAAAACGTCGACACGCGACACCCTTATGCAGATATCTGCGATAAATCTTCATGACCGCAACGCGCCGATCGCGTCGGTGGATCCCTTCGTTTCCTCGATCCGATTGTCCCAGCAAGAATCGAACAAATTCGAAGATTCCGGGCATCAAGGATTTAAAAAGTTGACGAACACAAAAGTTCGACGAAATAAAAAATATCAAAGATAAAAAGAAACTCGCGAAGAGCCAAACACAAAGATCCACAAATTCAAACCTCCGAACGTCCATTTAAAAAGCCGCGGAGAATCTCGCGTTAATATCGACGCCGTCTTCGAACTTGCGCACTCATCCGCATAATCACGGTTTACGGGACAGATAAGATCGCAAAAGGGAATTAATTACGGCAGAGACAAGTCACGTTAAAAAGCGACCGTCCTCAATGACGCGGTGTTTGTTTCAGCGGGGACGGGAAACGTCGCGCGCGTTGCATAATCGGCGATTGGCTGATAATAAAAAAAAAGAAAAAACCCGGGAGAGAAAAAAGTTTTACGAAACTGGAACAAGGATGCGCGCGTAGCTATCGACGACGGAGCGGATTCGTTCGTTTAGCCGCGACGATATTCAAACGACGGCCATACGTCGTTCCTCTCGTCGATATAAAATAATAACCGGTAATCGCGCGCGAGAACGTTGCGCGCGCGCGCATATTGCATCATCAACGTTGCATCTCATTCAAGCATTATTCAAGCGCTTGTTTAACGCTATTAGTAGTGTGTTATTCCGCGGCCGTGTGTGTTACGCAACACACACAGCTCGTACACAGCCCCGTGTGAGTTGCAAAATTAACGCTTACAAAATAAGCCGACGCGGATTAGCCGCCGTAATTTTAATAAATTGCTCCGCGCGATATCGACGTTTCGCAATGCGCGCCACACACGCGATACATACACTGCGAAAAAAATTTATTAAACACATAAAAATACATTTTTTTGAATGTGGTTGATTTAATTCTAAGAAATATTTATTATGATCAAAAAGATGGTTTTAAATTCAAAGACATATTTTTTAAAATACATAAAGTGATTTATTAAATCAAGCACTTTTGTTATTCAAAAAAAGATTTATTTGATTTAATAGGTTGTAACATAGAAACTAATAAGTGATTTGTTTAAAAGAAAAAAGTGCATTTTTTTAAATGTAAAAATTGTATTTAAAATAATATTTGTTTCTTTTAAAAATAAGCAAAATACAAAAAAACTATTTTGTAAATTGGAACAAATTACTTATTTAGTAAAAGTATTTATTTGTTTATTTGAAATAAAAAAATTTGTTAAATAAAAACTGCACTTTTTTAAATAAATGTAATAAGCGTTTTCACCGCTAGGCGGCTGCTAAACTCGTAAGTCAAATTCGACCAGAGACCGTATATAAGGCCCCACGGCGAAAGCGTCTATCACTCGTAGTTGTACACATCATTGGAATCCATCACACCGGTCACTCGAGTGATGGAGATATGACAATTATTTATTATTTATTTATATATGTAGCAGTCAACCGACTACTACATATATTATGAGTTTATTTAACGTAAAGAAAGATGTACTAGTAAAACTAGTTCCAAATAAATTATTTTTTTTATATTACGAAATATTTACTTTCCTTAATATCTCCTTTTGTTACGTTAAAGATTTATTTATTTACATTAAATTATTATTTTCTTCGGTTAAAAAAATTAATTTTTTATATATAATATTTTCACAAACAACTTGTTTGATTTAAAAGCAATATTTATTTAAGTTGAGTAAATAATTCCTTTATTTTAGGTATCCTTTCTTCAAGTTTAATAATAAAAATTTTACGTGAATTAAATATTTCTTTACTTTTAACATTTGTTTTTTTGATTGTAATTGCTGAGTTTCTTTTTTAAATATTTATTTTTTTCCAAGTAAAAATCATTTCTTTAGAATAATAAAATTCATTAACTTCCTTTAAATAAATATTTAGTTAGGAGTATTCAAGTAAATAACTTTTTTGTCTCAAACACAATTTTTTAATCTTAATAAATTTTTTTCTCAGTGTATTAGCCGCGCGAGCCGATTAAAATTAAATAAATGTAACTCAAGCGAACGAGATACCGGGTACTCGAGTAACCTGCGAGTGCGGCAGGGCCTGAAACCGGTTCGTAGAATTTTAAGTGCATCTCGCTGCCAAAGGCGATCTTTGTTTATATAGCTCGCGCGCGCGAGTTGTAAAAGTTCGACTATATATGCGTCATCGTATCGAATCGCGACTGGGGAAAATATCTATACGTGCCGATTCCCGTCTAATCTTCAACACGCAATAAATCAATCAGGCTACAAGATAAAAATATGTATAAAAACAAGGAAACATTATAACAATAAAGTCGATCGCTGTTCTTGCGCTTGGCTAATAGCATAATAAGCTGATTTCATTGGCTCTTGAAGTAATTCATCGGACAAGCGATATATAATTTTGCATAACCGCGGGGCGCACGAATGATATGTGACATTAGCAATTATTATAATCATTGTTCGCTCTCGCGTCAATGCGTAATCGCGCGATAACGCTGGACACGGTAACAACAATGGCGGCGGCGGCGGCGACGGCGACGACGGAAGGTCTAGCAATTAGCTAAAAAGATGAGCAATCGACTTCCTGCGGTTCTCAACGGCCGTTGATAGGGCAACCGGTTGTCGGTTACTGGCGACGACAATGATGAGGCAACCGACTAACGGAGAGTATTGGGCAATCGGGGTACCATCGGTGTCAATAGCCGGCGCGGCGCATCGCGCTTCTCGCGCGAGTGCGCGCCGCAAGTCGCGCGAAATGCGGTCGTCGTCGTCGTCGTCGTCGTCCGCGTCGTCGCGGCCGAGAATTCGAGCGCTCGGAAATAAAGTCGTCGCGCGAGTGCGACGCGTTGATCCTCGACACCCATCTCTGCCCAAGGAGAAAAAAAAAGAAGTTTTAAAGAAGCTTACTTGCATGGTAAATCGAAAGATTTATGGTCTTTCGAAGGACCGCAATAGCGGCGCGGAAATTTCAAGAATTACAGAAACATAGTTATCTCCCGCGAGAAGCATGAGAGAAATATTCAAGGATTAATGTCTAAGGACTTTTGGAATGCACTCGGCATTGAACGCGAAGCAACCTCGCATTTTGCGCGCGGCGGCACTGGGCACACATTTCCGTAAACATCGCGTCGCAATGTATTATTCCCGAGGTAATCGTTTATTTTACATGCAACTTTGGAGTCGGAGTAAGACTTGCTAATTGCAGGGATTGCAAAATTGAGCGATCGCGAACAATGTTACACGGACGTATGAATCGCTTTGTGACAAATCGCGACAACGCGCGAAACGACTGCAAAAGCAATCGCGGTCATTTTCCTACAGCAAGCCGCTCAAGGATTTATATCGTGAATTAACCTGAATTACAATAATGAGAATCGATATCGCGTATTATTCGCGTGGCGCGAGTTCAAAAACGTTTGTACGATATTGAAATGATATTTGCGCGGCAAAATATCTATTTCTGGACGCAACGGTATGTGTCGCGTGCGCTCTATCGGCGCCTATTATGCAGTGGTAAGTAATATGCAAACGTAGGAAGTATTACGTTCGCAGGCACTTACCACTTTTACGTAAGAGATGGTTTCAAAGAACCGCGCGGTGCATACATACACATACCTATATGTATAGGCAGATCTTAATTGCAAGGTCGCGCGAGATCCCGTTACATCGGCTGATATCAACGTAACTCTATGTTGCCAGGTTAACGTAAATTAAAAAGTAATAAACGTGGCGTGCGCACGTTTCGCCTATCGACCTCGACCGGCTTACCGTGAACTCCGTGTAATATCCCCGGTCCTCAATTAATCGATTTTTCTAATCAAAGCCGTCGCGAGTCGAAAGGCAACTCGAAACATTCAACGAGGTTGTATGAATGGCAATTTAACAAGATATCGTATTAAATATCGTTACTAATTTCGCACAAAATTATGGCATATTGTAAATAATGTAAATTTTGTTAAGCCTTTATTACGTCTAAATAAAAAATTATCAAGATTTTTCATGAAATAATAATCTTGACCTAAAAAACGCTACTTCGTGTGAGACGAAGGTTCTACGCTACTCGTAGAATCACGAAGGAATTCTACGATGGCTAGAAGACGGTACCACACCTAAGCATTAATTTTTTCCCGATTCTGCGGTACACGCGCGTCGTCCTCCTTCGCGAAAGCGGCGATAAGGGAGCGCCGACAAATGGAGAACGCCGACAAAATGGCGAGGCGCGCGCGACGACTAAAAGATACGCGGGAAACTCGCTCGTGTGGTGTGACCCATTGGCCCAGATTACACAGGCGGTAATGCCCATCTCGTCGCCGCGAAAGGCCGCGTTGCGTGGCGAACTCCGCCACGCGAACTCGCGCCTGAGCGCGCGCTGCGTTAACTAACGTACATAATACGCGACGTACGATTTAAGCGCGATTAAGCTTCGATTACGTTACTTCGCTTCCGTTCGACGCCTCGACAAAATAAAGCTAAAACATAGTACAACGATACCAATGAAAAACAGTTGTAGCTAAACACTTTTTTAAGTTATAATTTGCCAATGCATCTTCTCAATCAAAAGAATATCGTAACTCTAATCCATGTAATAATACTTCATCTTCTTCTAAAGGAGAGTAAATGACACGCAAGAAACTTTTCGGAATGGAAAGAAAACTATTGCACAAATTATTATATACTTTTGCAATTATAATACTCTTCTCGCTAATACTTCTCGAATTAATGTCGCAAATAATCACATAAAGCGAATTAGCTCTTCGTCTTCGAGATCGTGGATTGCTTAAATCTCTCTCTTTGAATCTCTTATAGAATTATAAATTCATAAAATTAATTCCTTTAAACGTTCGTTCTTCCTCTTGAAGGTTTTCTAATAGTTTGATCATGTAAAGATTCGAACTATTCTAAATAATTTAAAATAAAAAGAAATAGATTTGTTATCTACGTCTATATATAAATTGGAAAATGAATTGCAATAAAAACAATTGCCATTGTCAGGTCTTATATTTTTAATATTCGCATTCCAAACTTTCGAAATAATTGCGGAGACTTTCCAAACTTTCGACAGGTTTTTGGTCTCAAGTAACATTCAAAACGATTCGAAATTTAATTCAACGTGTTTTAAACACATCTTTCTAAAACGAATATTTTACAATTACTCGATCATGCACGAGTAAAAATTGGAGTAATTTTGTCCAATTGGAGTAATTTGTCCTAATTTTTGCCGCAAACGGAAAAAAATCTCGATATTAGATTCTCGCACCAGTCGCACCTAATAACAAAGAACGGAAACAAAGAATGATTCAGCACGTGATCGCATACACTCTCAGTGCATTAACTCCCGGCTCCTGGCTGGTTCCCTCTCTTGTTTCCAGAAGCCTATAGCGGGGTGCTCCACTTCGGCGTATTTTTAAATACGCCGGGCCTCCTCTCATCGCTTCCTCCTCGCGCTCCCACGGATCCGACCCTCCGCGACTTCCTTCTCTTCGGCGACCCGCCTCGCCACGCCGCCTTGACTTCTTTCGGTCTACTTTCTGTGCCAACGCGCACAATCGCGCCGCGCTCCGCTCCGCGCCCGGGTGGGGACCCTCCGGTAAATATTTACAGTTAACGTCGTTACATAATAAGCGTATACTCGCCACCGCGTTCACGGACCAGTGAATCCGGGGCCCACTGGAGAAGTCGACGCCGACGCACTTCGCTCTTCGATGCGGGATAACGGCCCGTTACCTGCCCGACCTTCGAAACCCCAATTGCAGAAACCCCAAAATTTATTTCGGGGATCCTTTACGATAAACGGTACGAACCAGTCACGCTTCAATAAGCGTAATGACTATGACGTGTTGCGATTCAAAGCTCCTGTACATTCTTCCCAATAAGCAAGAAGCATCAAGAAACATTTCAACTACATTGCAGCAACGTTGTAACGTTAATGCAATGTAGTTGAAATAATGTTTCTTGATGTTTCTTGCTTACTGGGTTGACGTCTTGTCGTCCTAGCTGTCGTCCCGCTGAATTACATCGGAAACAAGATTATATACATCTCACAAAAAGCGATCAAATATTAAGACATTAAAAGCCATTAAATGTTTAGAAGTTTATCTCTCTTAGCCATATCGTCCGTTGCGACGGAGATATCAATTGTATTTCCATTTATATATACATATACTTCGAAGAAAAAAATATTTCTAAATCCCACGGTGCATTAACAGAACCTCTTCCGTTTGCAAATAAAAATAAAAACTATAAGGATTATAAAATAAATCGATAAATCATTCTCTAATTATCAATCTCAACCTTGTAATAAATTTAAAGATCGCTGCGAAAGTGACTGAAAGTCCGATTGATGCTAATTTTATACCGATCCGTTGTCCGGCGAGCATAACGATGTCGATAGCGATTCATCGATCAGCCTACCCGCAGCTACGAGGATCCTTGACAATCCGCCAAGGTCTCGTCGCTGAATAAAAACGCGGAGGAACGAGCGAGGTTTTACCTGGCGCGATAAATTCACGCAAGGTCGTAAGCCGTACACGTAACGGCGTTACACCGCCGTCCGTCTTCGATCGATTGATCTACACAGATCTACCTGTCGATCATTCGCGGGCGCGCGCGAGATCGTTTGTATAACGATTCCATCGACATTAGTAACGTGATCCTTGAGCGCGTTATGTAAACGATCGGGAAGTGTTTCGAGATTTAGTCATCACGGCCGAAGAATCTCACGCGGCTTCCGGATCGTCAGGGGCACAATGGAGAACTCCGTCGGACACGAAGTCACGATGTTAAATGCTTGATGTTGTCCCAATCGTTTTCGACTAACATATCAGATATTCATTTCGTCCCGGAAAAGAAGATCGGCAAAAATAAAGGAGTAACATACGTATATATTATAGGACGAGGTAGACAATGACTTGAATAACTTGATGTAGATATATAACTTTGATCAATAATAAACAGTCCGCACGAATGCCCGTGATGGAGCAAATGCGAGCCGACACGGTTAAGAACTTGCACCTTATAAGGCCGCGGTCGACAAGGCGCGTCCTTGTCCAATTGACGTCTCTGTAATCCGTCGGCATTTGAAATTTTTAAATCGTCATCGTCATTGAACGTGACTTCCGCCAGGCAATTCACGTTCTATCGGCGTCCTCGCACGTGCGAGTCCGCGTTAATACCGTCGTCGTCGCGCGAAACCTCGACTAATCTATTGTTCTAAAAACTGCCCTTCGAGATACGCGAATGGAGGCACCGCGACGACGGAGCATTCTCGAACATTTCTTCAAAGCGAACGACGAGAAAACTCGCGTTCTATAGGCTAATGTCAACGCGCGCTCCGGAGAGCGAGAGAGAGAGAGAGAGAGAGAGAGAGAGAGAGAGAGAGAGAACAAAGAAACGGAGCTCTTGACAAAACGTAATGATATGAGGTAATATATCGCAAACGACGCAGAACTCGCGTGACTTTCGAGATAGCCGATGAGTCTTCCGCACTGATCTTTCCTCGAATCCATGAATCAGTCAAGGATTAACGAGAACCGCAACGTACAACAAAAACGCGCGAACGAGAAGGCGAAACGCGTAACGGTATCCCGAACAAGGCTGCCACCGCCGGAAATTAACGTCCCGCCAAGGAAGGCGGGCCCCTGAAAGGAGAAAAAAATTGACCGTACCGTTTATATACAGCAAACATTTCGAAAAAGAGCTCCGCTAACGATTCCACTTGATCCGTGATACCGGATCGGCAAAACGAAAGTCAGTTGTAACAATAATCGACATTAATCAATTGTAAATTTCACCCGATCGCATCGAGAGATCGGTTTTAATCGAAATTGAAGATTATCCTCGGACGTAAATTAAACAAAATTAAAAGAAAGAAATTATCACGCGACTTATATCACGTTGATTATGACATTGACATTGGCATTGACGAAATCAACAGCCAGGGCCACGTGACATGACGATGTAACCGGCAGGATACAGGCTACCGGTTCAGCCGAAAGAGCTGTATCCTCGGATTAACGCGCGCCCCATTACGTCGGTCCTCTTCTCCTCCATCTTCCTCCCTCGCTATCTTTCTCCTTTTCCCTCTTTCCTCCTCGTCATGAATAAGTGTTACATGTACACTTTCTTTGTGCAGGAGGAGCGGTGGTAGGAGCGAGCGCGACGTGAGCGTGCGGCGATGTGAAAGTTGCCGGTTGCGGCTTCCGACGAATTATGCCGCTCGCGCAGAAAACTTCCTTCTCGCATTGAACTTGTCCGCGCCTCTCGCCCCCCGCTCCGGGGATCCCTGACCCGGAATGCAGGACCAGCCAAAACACGATTTCACAATCCGCTCATCTGATGGGAAAGGCGTGGAAAAGGGGAAGAGACGAGGGAGAGAAAAGGGGAGGGAGGGCTACGCGCCTGGAACGACATAACAATGTAAACTATTACGAATAGGGGGTCAAGACTATCTCAGAGAAACGATCTCGCGAACGGTATCGGATTCACTGATTTGTATAGAAGAGAGGGGAGAGTGAGAAGGGGAAGGGCAGAGAGAGAGAGAGAGAGAGAGAGAGAGATTCAAATCGCTTGGTAAATGGGACATTGTAATAATTCTCCAACGATGAAAAATTGATACTGTAGAATCAATATCTTAATATAAATCTCATTTTTATTTTATATTATATTCTTGTATTATTTTATTTTATATTATATTCTTATATTATTTTATTTTATATTATATTCTTATATTATTTCTTATATTTTTTATTTTTCTCACTTTTAACTAAATCCGCGGTAATCGTCAAGAAACTTATGAAAAGTGGTAGCTGTCGAATCAATCGTCGTAAGCTTGTTTTCAATTCACCTAATTTCGTTACAAATTGCGTCGCACATTTAATAGAAACTGCACGACTTTCCTGAGGCGACGGGAGACGCATACAAAATGTGATTGTGTGGAGCTTCAAGAACGCGATCGCCGGATGCCAATCTCGCGGCTATACGACGGACGACGTGCGGACAAACGTTCACGGTGAGAACCGCTAGCCGTTTCGGTTACGAAACGCGGTACGGAACATTACGAAACGAAAGGACGTAATATCGCGGCAATGTAGGCGAGTTAAAGCTCGCCGGGCTCGCCGTCAGTACCGTTAGATTTTCTCCCGACCGGCGATCGTTGTCACACTTCTAACCAGAATGGCGTTAAAATGACGCTCGCTCCGATCGTCCCGAATTCAGAATAATTCACGAAGCAAAGGCGCGCAAAGATTGTTGCGTTATCCCGCCGAAGGCGTAAGACATGACGCATTAACACTAGAATTACCGAAGCAGTCAAATGAGTAATTTTGTAACTTTTTTAAATTGCTCATAACGATGCATTTTTTAGATTTTCCATGACTTTTGTTGCAATACGTAAATGATTAAATTGACCAATTTACTTTCATCCTTCATCCCTTTTTCAACTATATATATAATACATCTATAATATAGATATAAATAAAATTAAATAATATATATATATTGATTATATATATATATATATTATATATATATATAATATACTTAAATGACAGAAATTAATCGTCGATAGTTAACGTATAAAGAAAATACATTTGCGAATCAAAATTTAGATCTTTAATTAATCCGAATTAAAGTTGAATTAGGTAAAAAATTAAGATTCTTATGCGATAAGAATCTGCAATAAGAATTTCCTACAAAAATTCATTCAAGATACACGAGAAATTGAGATCCTTTATGACACGCTTTTTTCACGAGAACGCTCAATTAAGAGCGTTTCGCACGATTGCACGCCGCGTGCGATTAAGTACGACAACAAAAAGCGACGGCGTTACTCTTTCTCTCCGCACCGATAATACTTCAGCGCCAGAATGCAATATATAATCTGCATAAACATAATATATTAATTATGTAAGCGTGGTCGCGCGAGAGAGACGAACGGTAAATACCGGTGACACGTTCAATAAAATCTATCCGATGAGAAAAGAGGAGAAAGAAGGGAGGAGAAAAGGGAGAGAAACGCGCACACTTCCTGCTCGCGCCGCGGCGATATCGCGCCGTTCGCGCAGGATTTTAACCCCGTCACGGTCAAACTTCCGCGAAGAAATTCGCGGTTGCGTGATAGTTAGAAAGGTAATAAGTAAGCGACGGCAAGGAAAGTTCCTCGGGAAAATTACGGAGTGAGGTGAGGTAAGAGCAGGCCGCGCAGGAGATGCATTACACTTAACGCGGCGCGATGCCATTACTTTTCTGAGCAAGTACGTGAAAGTTGGTTGTTCCTCTCCCTCCTCGCTCCCGGCCCCGGCCCCGGCCCCCGCCGGCGTGTTACACGAGCATGTGGGCCGCGATCTTGCCGCGGTTGAGTATCGCGCGATGCATCGCGAAACGCGATTGCGAATGTCGGATGCTAAACGCGAACGCACGCCTCTCGCTCCGTCCATTATCTGTGTCACGACGAACTCCGAGGGGAATCTCTCGACGGAGAGACGTGAAAATTGATGTAACGTCATTTCTCAATTACAGCGCGACCGAAGTAAATTGTTGAACTCTGACGCATATTAATCTGGCTGTTGTTGGCATTACTAATTTGATATATAAGAATTTGTATAGGTACGCTGAAAAAAACATTATGTTGTAACATGTAAAAGCTTCTTGAGAAGCATTCATACTTTTGCCAAGTTGTAATTTAGATAAAATATAAACAGATTAAAATATAAAGAGTCGTTTATATTATAATTAATATAAAATTTCAAACCTCATATTCTCAAATTTGGTAAATTAGTTATTTACTTAGGAACACGAAAATTTTTTGAGGTATCCTAGAGAATCTAAAAAGTAGAAAGTTCCGAAAAGTTGAACTTTTATGTGTATTTTATTGTTAGAGAAAATTAGAATTCAAAAGTCCTAGGATAAGAAAGTAGGTCCAAACGTTTATTAAATCAACCTCGTCGGGTTTTCGGTACTCATCTAACAAACCTGAGTAAACGTAACAGTAACTTCACCAACGTGACTCGCCTAATTCTTAGATACTTTCCAAAAATAGATAGACACCGTTAGATTTTGCGATGCGGCGATACTCAGACGATTTTGTCAAGTGTGTGCTTCAACCGACATGCTTCGCATTCCACGTTAACGGGTCTTTCCAAATTAAACAACGGATCGACGATTCTAAGGCCGGTGCGTAAGTTATTGCAGTAATCACTCTTTTATGTCCGATACACGAGAACGCAATTTTAAACATAAATAAAGAATTGCCGATTCGCTTGATGCGCTGGAACACTTTAATTAAATTGTAATTAATTAAATTGTCAAAGCATGGAATCAGATGTTACAAAGATGTATTGCGTGTCGAGATTCAAATACTTTTACAGAAATACCGATAACTGCAATTGAATCGAAAACTACAATTAAATTTCTAGAATAGACTTTAAAAAATTGTGAAAAACATTATTAATTTTCAGGAGAGTATTAATCGACGCTGACTGGCAATATATAAATTTATTATATCTCACGACGTTTCGACCGTCACTTTCGGTCCTTATCAAGTGTTCTTAAAGTTACATATCTCTTACAAACAATTCAGTCCTGGCATTGTGCCAACAAGCCAAAAGTCAAGAACTAAAATTATGAAAAATACAAAAAGAGAGATGAAAAGAAATTATAAAGTATAAAACGCCAAGTTTAAATAACTTATAAGTGGTATATGAGGGAAAAGCATGTCAGCAACCAACGAGTGACAAAGGCACACTGATCACGATCGACGTTAAATGTTCTTTATTATTATATCGTATGCTCCAGTCAAATTATCCGTGTCTTTCTGTAGGTTAATTGTATTGTTGTTTTGTTTTATGAAGAAACAACTTCTTTTACATATGACGCGCAAACTTGTAAGTTATTTAAACTTGGCGTTTTATACTTTATAATTTCTTTTCATCTCTCTTTTTGTATTTTTCATAATTTTAGTTCTTGACTTTTGGCTTGTTGGCACAATGCCAGGACTAAATTGTTTGTAAGAGATATGTAACTTTAAGAACACTTGATAAGGACCGAAAGTGACGGTCGAAACGTCGTGAGATATAATAAATTTATATATTGCCAGTCAGCGTCAATTAATACTCTCCTGTTATTTATTCACTAGCGAAGAAAAGGTTTATTCTTTCTTGGATTATTAATTTTGTATACATGTGTATAATGTAAAATTGAATAAATTTTTAGAAAATATTGATTAGAATATATTTGGCACACAAATACACCATTCGCGATATTCCACGCAAAGTGATGCCTACCCCTCCTCAATTTTATTCAACAAAATGCAACTTAATCTTTATTTCTATGTATGTAGCTATCAAATATGGAAAACTTGAATTGAGCGATGCTACTGCAATATTCAATTGATAAACGATCAAGATCTCTCCTTCCCCGCCAGATATTCTTATTTCGGCTTCGTACAGGATGTACTTTATATGCACAGGAAATCAATTAATGCAAAAGATGTCACGCTCTTCTGAACTCAAATTGCACGGCATGCGAATCCTTCCATCCGGACGTCCAAGTTTGACAGCGGGCTGATTTCTTTTCGTGCATCTCGTACCGCAAGGTGCCGCGGCTTGCGGTGTGTGTCCTTGATCTGTCCCGTATCATACGGAACGGAACGGTACGGAACCCGTTTTCGGCCGCGTCCCGTTATGTCCGCGTGACGGAGGAACCACCGCGAGGAGAAGAGCAGCGAAACGAAACATTGCGTACAAACGAGGAGGGGGGGGGGAGGAGGAGGAGGAGGAAGGTGGCCGACAACGACAACGACGAAGAGGAGGGAACGGCGGAGCCAGTTTTCGAACGGTCCGGAGAAAGTGGTGGCTATACATTTACTGACCTACATTACCCTCGTTTCGTCCCTTCCTTTCTCCCCCTCGCTCCCCGCGGCCCCCTCCGACAAGCTTGACACCCACCCGGGCACACCGCCAGCCCACAAATTGTCCCGTTACACACGAGCCCGTTGTACACGTCATCGCCGTGACCCACAAAATGACACCGAGTGCCCCCCTCTTATGCCTCCCTTTCCGGTATACCGCTGCTATCTTTTATTCTAAAATTATGTCACGTCGCCTCGACCGAGCGATTCCCGCGACTAGAAGATTAGAAGACGAACAAAAGCGATGAAGATGTTTTACGCGTGTCCGTCACGAGGCCTACTTTGATTCTCGAGCTCGAGGGCCAGTTTAATGCGAGATCGTACCACTGCAAGAGCAGCAGCAGCAGCAGCCGTCACC
Source organism: Temnothorax nylanderi (assembly GCF_030848795.1). Classification (NCBI taxonomy): domain Eukaryota; kingdom Metazoa; phylum Arthropoda; class Insecta; order Hymenoptera; family Formicidae; genus Temnothorax; species Temnothorax nylanderi. The sequence continues at coordinate 191,521 of NW_027249198.1, read as the reverse complement.
GCTTCGAGAAAACGATATCGATATTTGGCTGACGAGATCGACCGAAATTCGCGAATACATCCGGGTGTATTGCGGCGAAACCAGTTCGGCATAAACCGCATCTTTCCTCTCTCGTTGCGAGGCAAATTAATCGGCAGAAATTTCGCAACTCCTTCCGTCGCGCACTTCCGCAGTTAACCGACTTTCCAGACCGAGTTCTGTTCATTTGGCGATTCACCGGAGTTAAGGAGCGCGACAACGAGCGCGTAACATTCTCTCGACTAGTTTTTGACGCGATTGAAGATTAAAGCTTTCGGACGATGAGAACGTACGCGCGTTTCGATAATTGTTAGAGGCGATTATCTTGCCCTCTCCCTCTCATGGCTAACGGCACCAAAAGCCTTGGCATTATTTCTTCTCGCGCCGTGCTAACAGCGTTACTCAATCGCGTTACGAAACTTGACACATTGTCTCGGCCAATCGGTGGATTCCATGCGCGAGCGAGGGAAACGAATGTTAATTGCACGAAGATAATCATAATCGAATCATAATCACTATCGGAACAGAAACGAAGGAGAGACTTACAAAACGGCCGATCGTTTCGATATAAATATTCAAAAATGTCGAATATTATTGTGCGTCCACAACATCGCTTTAAAAATATGACGTGCGACTTATTTATAGTCTTTAGAAATCTGCAGTAACAATAAGTTTTTTGTAACGCATCCAATCGATAAAGGTATTTTTAATGCGAAAACAACGTTTTGCCCGGCCAGCGTTTCAGGGTTAAATTAAAAAATCTATTCTTCTAAATTAAGAGACCTGTTTTTATCGGGTGTGTATATATACGAGATTAACGAGGAGCCGATGCTGCTCGCTATTTATCCGTAAAGATGGAAGCTACGTAATAAACATAAGCGTAAATATGCGCATCCTCTTTTTTTGCTACCTTTCTCCTCGCGAACGGAATTAAGCGGATCGGAGCGACGCAAAACATCGATCGCTGTATCCCGTTGCACCCGATACGTAAGTCATAAAACGGTAATGGAATTACGAGCGGCGAACTAAAAAACGCGGTTAACGCCGCCACTCGAAGGGCCCTCGAAAGTCAATCTCGGTTACAGTTAGCTGTGCCTTACCGACGTAATTAAAATCGGCGATAAACTCGGTAAAAATCGCGATTGGAAAGATGCGAAATCTTTCTCTTCTGAATACGAAAACGTTTTTCCTCTTATTACCTTCGTTATTACGTCCCACGCAGAAATATCGGGATACTACGATAATGATTAATCACTGCTGCGAGAAAGCAATTTATATTCACGGCATATGTTTCCTCGAAGCCTTTCCAGCTCAAGATAGTTTCGAACATCGCGTTGGTGAATTTTTATAAGCTACAATCACGTTTTATCTCACGAACGAAACGGAACGAAAACAATCGAAGAGAATTCGCCGTATTTGACGTACCCCGGAGATTTCGCCGTAGCCAATAAAAAGTTTAATGCATTAAACTTTTAATTGGCTTTACGGCTTTTACAGAATTAAAGTACGCACAAAAATGTAGGTCGGTCTGGTCGATTTTACATCAAAAACAAAAAAAAATTAAAAATTTGAGCACATAGAGCTGTCACTGACGACAATATTTGCTTAATACAAAAATACTGCAGTTTATATATATATAATAAGATACATACGACCTAGGAAAAACATTTAAGAACAATATCGTGCAATTAGAACTAAGATTGAAAGCCTAGAAAAAAAAGTTTAGTGTATTTAACTTTTATATGTGCTGTGACGTTGCAGTTTCGCTGCATCGTGGCAGCGTCCCAGCCGCCGTCACAAGGCGCGGGTTTCGCGCCCGAGGACGGTCCAGGGAGGCGATTGCGAGATCTCCAGGGGCATAATTTGATCGCGTTTCTGTTTTCTGATCCCTTTATTTTCTTCTTTTGTATAATACGCGGCGCCTCACCGAGACGAGACACGGATTTTCCCCAAGGGAATACGAGGAATGCGAGAGATGGAGCGGGCCAGGAGGATCAGAGCGAGGAATCGATCGACGAGAGCGGATCGTGGCGAAGCTCGCGGGCCGTCGAGCGCGAAGGGGCACAGGAGGACACGCGCGCGGCGCGTGATACCGCAGCGGGCGGACCCGTCGAAAGCAGGGCCCCGGCGCCGGGGCTGAACGAGTTTTACCTGCTACCCTCCACTGCAGACCGGACTCCAGGGTGGATGGCCACCATCCCCGGACCGAGAGAGAGGAATACGGAGAAGCAGCATCCCGTCCGCTGCCGAGAAGGATACCAGGAAATCGCCGCGCGAGCGAGGGGCCATTAAGCGCCCTGCGGGATCCGTGGTTGACAGCCCTGCGTAAGGATATGTCGCGATCCTGCGAGCTCACAATGTAAAATCGACCAGACCGACCTACATTTTTGTGCGTACTTTAATTCTGTAAAGGCCGTAAAGCCAATTAAAAGTTTAATGCACTAAACTTTTTATTGGCTACAGCTCACCCCTAAGCCCGCGCTATCGCGCCCAAGGTGTGGGGCGCGTCATCGATTCCGCTATCGAGAGAATTTTCGAGAGCACTCCCGGATTTTCCTCGAGCGTAGAACGTCGCTTCACGGTATCGCGAGTCGCGATCTCTTGCGGCCATATACCTCTATCAATTGATAGAGGTACACTACAAAAAATAAGTGTGTTTAACGTGTGTGGTTCGCGAGATCGAGGACAATTGTGATAGCCTAGGAAAGCATACTCAAAGCGTGAGTCCCAAGAATCACCTCTATCAAGTTAGCCCCCTTCTATCAAGTTAGCCCTCCCACCATCGCAAAAAAATCCGCATCTATTAAAAAATTTAGTGCTATTTATGTGCTAATTTGTTGCTCTAGTCCGGATTTTGTTGCTCAAGCCGTTTAGCAGGAAATGGCGATCGAAATGGGGGGGCCAGCTTGACACAGGTGCTAGCCCCACCACATACTAAAAAACACATATAGAGTGCTCAAATCCAAAAAAACAATACACCAAAATTTGTTGCTTTTTTGTTGCTTTAAGATAGCGTAAACAAATTTTCGAAATATAAAGTTCTGTAAACAATGCCACTAAATACTGCATCTTTGACCGTTATCTACGACTTCGATGGCTAAAAACTAAGTAAAAGAATCGGGTTTTTTTGTTATTTAAGGCCCACCATGAGATCAGTGGCCACCCAGACTGCCGCTGAAGGAAATGATGCGGCCATACAGACCGTCCCAGCCGCCGGAGGAGTCGGAGTCCAGGTGGATCTTGAGATGCGAACCCCATCACCCGACTTGTCGGCACTGCTTCAGTTAATTTTGACAAAGATCGATGAATTAGATAAGAAGTTTGCTGACAGGCTGGATAAATCCGACAAGAAGTTTACCGCCGCGTTTGAAAAGTTTGATAGAAAGATCACCGCACTCATAGGCTGTCAGGAAGCAGTAAATGCCGATTTTGCGAGTAAACATAATCAAATTCCTGACGTTATTGCGAGTCATGGCGAGAGAATCGCCGCGTTGGAGGCTCAGAGCTCGAGGCTCCTGGGCTCTCTGAGTGTTGACAGCGAGTCGTCTGCTGCATCGCGGGTGCCCAGAACGTCGAACATCATTATCTCTGGCATTCCTTGTTCTTTCGCTAAAACATCTGCGGGACTAGTTACAAGTGTTTTTTGCGCGCTCGGAGTGCCTCAGCTAGTTTTTGACGTTCTGGAGACCCGTGACGTAGCGGGGCGCGATGCGTCACGGGCACGTGATGCTGCGTCGGGGTCTGTTTCGGCCATCGATCAGGCCGACACCGCTGGTCGCAAGAGATCGATAATAGTGGCACTTAAATCATGTGAAATTCGCGACTACATTCTCAAAGCAAAGCGCGGCAAGCCCCGACTTACGGTAAATGACGTTTTTTCGACGAGTATCCCCGGCAACATTTATGTCAACGAATTGCTTCCGTCTCTTACTTATAAGTTGTTTCGTCAAACGAGAGTCAGGGCAAGGCAGTTGTCGTTTAAGCACGTGTGGTGCAGGGACGGACGGATTTTCGTCCGCAAGGACCAAGGTCTGCCTCCTATCTCGATAACGTCCGAGGCTGATCTAACGGAGCTTCAATAACCTGCCGTCGCAGATGTTGTTTCTGCTGCTTCATGCGGTCACTTCAGAATTGCTTGCTTTAATGCCAGCTCTCTTCCTGCCCATCTCGAGTCAATTCAAACCTTCTTGGTGTCCAACTTCTTTCACATCATTTCAATTTCTGAGACTTGGCTTCACTCACATATTTCGGACGACTTGGTGCGAATTGCGGGATACTACTTGTTACGGGCAGACAAGGAAGGCAGGGAGAGAGGTGGTGTAGCTTGCTATATACATGAATCGCTGAAGGCGCACCCAAAAAAAATATTCCGTCGTTTAATGGCTCCCGCTTGATTTTAGAGGATTTTCCTCTTAAATACGGTCTCAAGAAGATATTTTAAAATCTAGAAGAATATCCTCTAACCATGAGACACTAGACTTAAGATTGCCACTTCTTAATTTAATGTAAGTGTTATATATAGTCTACATATGTCATAACCAGCGCAAATATATAATTTTTCAAAAATTATCTTAAGAAACAAATTCTCAGTTTAAAAAGAGTAATAAAATTTTGAATTGGATATATGACATAATATTTCTTAATGTCGGGTGAATGTCAGAAACCAGTGCCGGCTCATTACGAAATTTTGTGTTCGTAAATATATTTATGAAAAAAGTATATTTATAAAGTTAAAACATCCTTATCAAATCCTTACAAGGGCCTCACTAGACAAAAATAAGGAAACCTTTCTTATGGCTTCCCTAATAAATAGTCATAGTCAGTAGACGTAAGTAACGCACAAGCTTTGGTGTATTTTAACAGTCAGGATACGCCAAAGCTTGTGTGTTACTTACGTCCACTGATTATGACTGTCGTATATCGCCGCTACGCCATGTTATATGCTTTTGCCCTAACTACGATTTACGTGTCTTTGTAGATCTAGCTTTTAACTTTAAACAGAAACTACTAGAATAGGATCCTCAAATGGGGGCCAGTAGTCGCCTAAATGTACTTCCATCAAAAACTTGTTCATCTCGTTCATCCGTTCATAATAAAGAATACTATATAATTAGCACTACACTTCAATGTGCACACTTCTTCTTCTTCTTGTGTTATGGCCTTCGAACTGTACAGCTCTAAAGATGGCCAGGACGAACCACTCGTCGTATCAATGTGCACACAATTCGCACGCAGCCACAGACTCGTCGACATCGTCTCGTGTGGTGGTGTACGCATCGCGTAGCTAATAAGACAATCGTTTTTTAACAAACGCGCGTGCCACTAATATCTTGCATATCCTCTTATTTTAAGAGGCTATTCGGATTATATAGTAGAATTTGCTATAGAGGAATTTACTCTTGATTATAACTCACGCATCCACTCTTTTATAAAGTAATACGGCTTACTTAAAGAAAAATATGCTTCATGTAAGATTTTTTGCTTAGAGGAAGTGCTAAGAGGAATTCCCCACTTATCAGTAGAATATTTTTTTTTGGGTGCGCGTGTTCACGCTTGACTTGAGAAGAGCCAGTGAGCATTTTAATATGGAGAAATTGAACACTATTTCTGATCCTAAGTTTAAGCTACTCTTTAGTTCTTATGCTATTATTCTTGTGATTTGTTTTTGTTTGCGAAATTAGTGATTGGTATTACCCATCGCTTCCTTGTGCATCCTTCGCGGGGGACGAGTAGCATGCTTTAATCTCGTATTTCATTTTTAATTTCTTTATGTACCTATTGCGTCCTTCGCTGGGGGTGTATATATATCACCTGTATTTCTATTTTCATTTACAGGTTAATGTACATCCGCAGCAATTATACTGTTCCTTATATTTTTATTTTATTTTTATACATTTATACATTTGTTATTCATGATTTGCCTAAAGTCTTTTGAAACGGAACGGACCCTAGGGCATAAATAAAATCAATCAATCAATCAATCTCTCTTACCCGTTTCGTCTTCACCTTTTTCCTATCTTTCTGGACGCGCGAGTCACGCACCAGATTGCACCGCCGCGGAAAAACTTGCTGAAGAAACCCAAGACGAATTTTTTCCCCGATATCGAACGAGTGAGGCACGCGAGTCTCGATTTACGCGGTTTTAATATCGAATCGGTTCGTCGTTCAGCTCGCGGGTATCTGGGAGAAACTTCGAAATAAGATACACAAAACGAGGTTTACTTCTTCGTCGACGGTATTCTTTATAGTCCATGACTTATTGTTGCTATTTTAATAGCAATATATTTCTTCCTTTGAATTATATTATAGAGACACGCAATAACGGGATATCACACATATATTTGTGGAAATTGACAAAGGAATGTCCGTGATTCAAACGCGGTTGCGCGATGTTAAATGCAAACATTGGTATTTATATCCTTCAATCTAATAAACGCAGGAAAGTGGATCATAGTTTCGGAATTATTACTACATGCTCGAAGGAATTTCATTGCCGTAAATTGGAGTGTTTCTCAAAAGCGAGCGACGAGAGAAAATCAGCGCGTAACGCTGTTTCCTCAAAAAACGGAATCCGTTTCAATAATCGCGAAACCGAATAACGAAAACCGCGTCGCACAAAAGCCGCGGCAGATAAAGCTCCGGTGACGAGAATAGAGAGAAGAGAGGAGGAGAGGAAAAAAAACGAAGACGAGCGCGAGCGTGCGCGCGTAAACTCCGGCTCTGGGACGTGTTTTATCCACTTATCACGTGCTTCAGAATTCGTGCGTTAAGCGATGATAAAATTAAAGTGGAGCACGGAATAGACCGCCATGACCCAGTTTCCACTATCGACACCCGATAAAGATATTAATAAATCCCGCTCCCGTGGAGGAGCAATGCATTCGATGTGGTACGCCGCGGAGCGGATAATAAAAAGATGACGCGATCCTGCGCGATACGCCGCATCTTTATTACCGCGACGTACCAGCAGCTCTTGCTATAATAATCACGCTACATTCGCGGGTCCGACTAATCGAGCTAGCGACGCGAAACTACAATGTTTGTCTTATCGTGGCAGCCTCGACTCGATAGTCACGGCGAATCGCATCGTGAGTGAAAGCACACCGCGCCGCGCCGCCGGCTGCAGTCCCGCAAGCGCATTCCATCATCCACTTTTTCACGGTAACGACGCCACTTTCCCCTCATTTTCGCGATCCCCTCTCCCCTCACTCTACCTAGACACTCGATCTAACGACGTTTCCCAGGATCGGCTCTCGCGACGACGTGATGACTCCATTGCAAACTTAATTCGAAAGTGTCATTAACCGAGATAAATATTCGGACCGGCGACGGAATCGGAAAACTGGGATACATAAAACAAGCCTCTCTCTCCCATATCGATAAAATATCGAGGTCAGAGAGATTTATATATGTATATACATTACGACTATGTAGTCGTAATTCCATATATACATATAAACATATAGAATTACAACTCTCGGTTATCTAATCTTTATTGTAACTTGAATTGCAAAAGTGCTCGTCTTTCGCAGCGACTTGACACCAGCCCGAGTTGATGGACTAACCAATAGATTTGGAACTTGAAACACGTAGATCCGACAAGACCTACTTTTCGAGGCTACAATTGCGCGAAGTTCGCGTTTCAGAATAGCCCATCTGATATTATATCACCAGACAAAATTAAACGGGGAGTTTTCATTTCGGTTGCATTAATACAGAATAGGTTATACATAATAATGCATTATTTGAATTAAAAAGCATTATTTAAAGGTAATTAGTTTCATTATATCTGACCTTTTACGAGTGCTTAACCTTATACATTGATTGTTTGTTACTGAAAATCAGAGATTTAAATTTATTTGTATCAATCAGTATTATATTCAAATTAGCTCGATACGAATTTTATTTCGTATTTTACACACATATATATTTATACACTCGCGTGTATAATATCTGCGAACGGTTAATTGTATATATCAAGAGTTTAATCTGTTATTTCAAATTGAAAAGATTTTAAATAAAACACACCAACGTGAGAGATAAATGTTGAACTACCTAATTAGCAGAGTTATATCTGTAGTTTCACTTGAGCGACGTATAATTTAATACGAGTAACCGCGCGCTGACGTTTTGTGTACAAAAGTGATAAATCTCCATTACATACACACGGTAGCCATGGCGAGCGCGTATAATACGGTGATACATAATTTCACCGCCGGCGTAATTGTACATGGAAACTATTATCTCTCTCCTATCATTACTCCGTTGAATTTTCTATTGGGGAAACTCGGACCGGAACAAATCGTTAATTGTACGTTCGCACATAGATCATTGTTTCCTGAATAAAGTAACGAGAATTGGATAACGAGGAGAGAAGACCGACTGTAACTTAGAGAAATTCCACAATTCCAGTCGACCAGATTGACGGATTCGAGAACGCGCGTTTCGGAAGAGCCGCAAATCAAGACACTTAAAGACTCGTGTGCTAAATCGTAACGTCGTCAAAACAGCCGATGACGCACAGGAAAAAAAGAAGTGTAAATCAACACTGATATACTTATAAACGCAAGAATATATATAATCTTGAAATGATTATATTGCGTTAAACGAAGAAAACTCGCTTGAATTAAGTCATTTAGATAGTTAAAGTTAATTTTTATATAGTTTCATATAGTTCAACCAAGAAAAAAAAATTGAAATAATAAGTTGAAATTCTTTTAAAAAGATTATATATTCTTGCGTATATATATCTAAGTATATATCAGTGTTGATTTGACACTTCTTTTTATCTATACGGCCAACGACGCAGAGCAAAGATTTCACCTTTTATACTTGACGCAAGTATTTCGCAACGGCGATCGCCGATGGATACAATCGACGGAACGAACGTCGATCTCGCGGCAAAAACGTTTCTCCGCCGTGTTATTCCGCGATCGTAACGAACCCGCGTGGTCATTTCCGATGGTTCATCGTCGAGCCATCCCATCTCTCTCTCTCTCTCTCTCTCTCTCTCTCTCTCATGATTCACCTCTTCCGCCGTTAATCGGTCGGAAAAGATACGTCTCGATCTCTCTGTCGCCGGCGCGGCGCAATTTCGAGAGATCGAAATAATCGCGTTCGGCCACGTAACACTTACGCGGTAACGAGGATAATTCCTCGCGGCTCGAAAATACAGGCCACGATTAGAAAGGTCCAACATCGCGATCGTCGTTCGTCGCCGTCGTGAAATTACATTATATGAAGAGGAAGCCGCGGCGGCGCGGTGACTTCGCAACGCGGCGTTACTGTTTCACGGTGTGGCAGTCTAGTTTAAGTAAAGTAGGCCTCATCGCGCGCTCACGCGCGCGCGCGCGTGCTGCCTAGTATGGTGGCACTTGACCCCAATACCTCTCGCTGCCGGGTCTCTTTCACCACGAATAAACGCCGTCATTCTCCACCTTCTCCTGTTCCGAAGGAAGCGCCGCCGCGCGCGTGTAGACCCGCGCTCGCCCATTAATCCGCAAACATTTACAGAAACGAGAAAATAGAGCTCCTAGCGAGAAGAAAACGATCTAGAGCGAGCGACACACTTATTATCACTAATTAGGATAATCTTCACACACTTATGTTATCTTTCTACGCAACGATGCCATTATTTCTCTTATCCTGTAAATTCTAAAAATAACATTCTTACGAAAAGTAAACATCAGGAACGCTTCCGGAAAGAGTGAATGGAGAAGAAGGTTCCGTTTCGCAATGTACCAAACGAAAGGCGTCAAATGTATTGAAAGTCTGTGGTCCACATGGAGGAACGAAGCGACGAGAAAACAAGATTGTTGCAAGCCATTTGGCGCTCTCAACGGCGCCGAAGGCCGCTGCTGCTGGCCCTGAACTTGAATTCGGCCCGGGCCTCGAAACGCGAACCGGACGGACTCGTTCCATTTGCTTGAGTTCGACGGCCAGGTTCATCGCCTTCGAAAGTTTTTCGAGAGAGCCGTTTCTATGGCTGGAACCGCCTCGAAATTCCCCACGGCATGGCACCTGCGGGGTATCCGTCATAGCATTGGCGTTACGCGCCAAGACGTGCCTGAATTACGCACCCGGCGATTGCGATTTCGAAAGGCGAAAGAGTTCATTGCCACCGCGCCGGCGCCGTCAACGTGTAACACTGTTACGTTACTCGTTCCGGGTTTATCCACCGCCTTTATAACAATACGTCCTTCCGAATTTGGGTAGGATGATAACAAATGGGAAATTTATACAATCAATTAGAGAGAAAAACGATATTTACGGCCTGGACTGGATCTTGGTAGCCTAAGACCGTATATAGCGTTTTTCTATCTAACTGATTGTTTATCATAAACGATCCTGTTTCATTTATTATTATTGGGACACTTATGATAATAAATGTCTGCGTACTAAAGATTCGAGAACCATGGATGTCAAGCGTATATAATAGAATTCATGATCTGCAGTAATCAGGGTAAATATTATTACGGATTTGTTGAACGGAAGGCGAGCATCTGTAAGATAAAGACGAGAGTGCTCAACGATCGATCGCTCCGCAGAATCCAAGACGCGCGTCGCGATTCACGATCGCCGGATCTCATCCCGAAAGTCTCTAGTCCACTTTCTCCGGCGACGACAATGGCTCGCGGTGGAATCCCGCAGCTTTCCACATTCTTTTCGCGGTGCCGAGCGGAGAGCGCGACGCGGCCGCGGATAGGATGTGACGCGAAAATCTCGCGGCCGCGGCGGCGGTTTCACGTTCGAGATCAGGACTTTCTCTCCGGTCCGGTGGTAACGTGGCACCGCGTGGATCCGCGTAGTAGTAACAGCCACGATAAAACCAGACTGCACCGACCGGCCCCCGGCGGCGGAAAGTGGGTCGTCGCAGTGAAAACGGCCGCGATCGATTATCGCGACATCCGTTCGCGGCTCGGAAGCGCGAGTCCGGGACCTGATTGAACAAGTGACAACCTAAAATCGCGTGAATATTTTGTAGAGTAAAAGGAAAAAGAAAGAAAAAAAATATCGCGCCGCGCCGAGCGAAATTGAACGAGCCAGGCACGTCAGAGGCAGAGAATGTTCCTGACGCGTAATTTTATTTTAAACGAGTATTACGCGTTTTTGCATCGTTTTGACATCGATGCATCGTTGCAGAAGAGAGAAATGGAAGAGACTTTCTCCATTAGACGACTCGTGGCTCCGCGTCGCGCTTCTCTCTTTCTCTCTCCCTCTCTTCCCCGTACCAATCAGCGTCGCAACGCTACGGCGAGTCTCCTTTTACAGGTAAAGTAACTCGCGGGTAACACCATCGTGAATTAGACGTCGATGAAAGTGCGGCGGATGTATAATCATTTAGGTAATCGCTGTGAGACAATCTCCCGGAGAAAATCATCGTGCGCCGCTCGCTGCCACGGCCAAGGAAATTGCGCTTTCGATTCCGCGGCTCTTATGTCAAGGAATCGTTACTCTTCGTACTCTCGCGTCGCGATTAGGCCCCGATAACCGCGCGCGGTTTCGCCTTTCTCTACGCGGATCGTTATAATTCGTAAGTCCTCATCCGATTAGCGAAATCGCCCCCGTCAAGTATCGCAAAGCGTCGCAACGCGCGCCCTTCTTACTAATCTATCATTCGTCGACGGAACTGATCTGTGAATCCAAAACGTTTCTCGCAAAACTAAAGCTCCACGTCAGCGAAATATCTGCCAGACTATTGTTTGTCGATTATAAATAGATTATCAATAGAGATAAATATCAATAAAAACGTCGGTAGAAATGTCACGTAATTACATTAGCGATTGTAGAATCGGGATCTTACGATTAATTTGCTAGACATTAATTTCGCACGAGTGAACGAGAAAAGGAGGTGGGCGATGTCGCGCGACGGACGTGGATACCTAGGCAACGAACGTGGGAGATGTCGGTTCTTTTCCATTCCACCGTATTGCGGCCAATGGAAAGCTGAAAGTTTCATGAAAGTGCATCGCGTGTCGGTAGTTACGCATTTGTCGAGATACAGCGGGGGAGGAAACGGGGGGGGGGGGAGAGAGAGAGAGAGAGAAGACGCGAGGGGGAGAGAGTCGAGACTGGAGAAAGAAGGGAAGGTTCTGCTCGTTAGCCGATCCCCCTCCGTCTCACCTCGGTATAGAGAGCTCCTTCCGTTCTTTTCAGAGTCGTCCAAGTTCGAGAATCGAAACCTCCGGAGAGCTATTAACAATTTCTCGTTCTCGCACGTGCAATAAAATTTCGCAATGTAGTTTCGCATTCTTCAAATCAAACCATCGCCATAATACGGCATTATGAAATCTCGCATGCGTAATTTACGCAATAATTTTGCGTTCTCAAGCGCCGCCGGATCCATGGCGAAGCTTTTAGATTCGTTCGCGATTTCGTCATATCGCGTGCGCGTAACGCCTTGAGGAGCGTTCGTTATCAGCGCTGGTTGCGTGCGTGCGTGCGATAGACGCGATATATTCGACCGCGAGAAGCGGCCGCCTTCTCTCGCACGAGAACCCGTAATTATGTCAGAGAAAATTGTCCCGCGGACCTTGGTCGTAAATCTTGAATCGGAGTCGTAAAGCGATCGGTTCAAGGATACCGTGGAACGAGCTGCGAAATCGGGTAAAAATCTCACGGTAAAAGCGCGACGATCCGCGCACAAACGGCAGAACTGACAATGACACTGAATTCATTCCGATGCATGGTGCATCCCAGGGACATTAAAAGATAGCAAGAACAATTACCATTTTACTTCGTTCCGTCATAAAAAAATAAAATTCAGAATTAAGTTTTTCTCTCTCTCTCTCTCTCTCTTCTCTCTCTCAATTCTATCTTTCACTTTTCCTTACGTCTTTTATATAATACAATACTTATTAATTTTGTACATTAGCAATAAAGATTATTATTACTAATTATGTGTGTGATCTAAAACATATATAAAATAAATAATTTATCCCAGAAAATTATTCAAAAGTGAAATGTTTTGTCTTCTGATTTTATGAGATTAATATTAGATATAAATATTACAATTAATTAGAGAAGATGTCATTTTCGGCCAGGCTAGATTTTGGTAGCCTAATAATAATATTTTGGTGTGAATTTTGTATACTTTTTCCAATGCAACTCAGTATACTGCGCGTCGATTATTTATTTGTCTTAAAACACAATTTTTATTGAGACAGTAAATCCACATATTTAAATCGGTTTAACTTTTGATGCTAATAAACATCCCATTTGGATCACTGCAAAGAATTTATTGCGAAAATATAATCCCAACCGGAGTCTGGATCTCCTTACAATCCGATAGGCGTCTTTGCCAATTCGACCGAGATTTATAACATCATAAGTATTATTATAAGAAGAATATTATAAAATATCATTTATCATCCTTCGTCAAAACGTCATTTATTTTCATTCGAACGGCCTGTAAATAAATTCCTTCGAGCGCAGAAAGCAGCGTGAATCGTCATCGATTAACCAACGTCGAAAAATTTATGTCAGCCGTGCCCTCCCACGATTTCGAAACGCAACAGTCAAACCGTTCAAACGAGATCACTGCCAGCAATGTGACACACACTCTCGTGTCGGGAACGATCAAGCGGGCGCTACCAAGAGAAAGAGAAAGGTGAAGTGCACGCAAGTTGCATGCGTGCACGTCGTCGGAGAAGAAAGTGCAACGCGACGATGACGTCTCCGTCCCGCCTCCCCTTCATCATCGTCGTCGTCGTCGTCGTCGTTGTCGTCGTCGTCGTCCGGTGTTTTCGTTCGCCGCCAATTCCCACCTCGACGTCGGAGTCCCTATCGTCGCCCATCTCCTCTCCACGGAACCACGCCGTACCTTCACCGCGTGTACAACCTCCCACCTTCCACAACCGTGTCTTATCCCTCCCCGATCCCTCCTCCTCTCGCCATGGGAACTCCGAAATCCACGAGAGAGAACCGGACCTACCTCAAGCCGTTCTTGTGTCGGAATCGACTGCCAAAAGCCGCGACGAAATGCGCCGAATTGTATCGAGACACACGGAAGCGCGAAGATATCCCTTTTCTCAAAATGGGAGAAATTCGAAAAAATAATCCGCCAAGGTGGTTCAAAGCGCAGCTTTTTTTTTCAGATTACGACTTTGAGTCACGAATTAGCCTGACAAATCTCGAGGGCGTTGAGAGCGGACGATAAGAAGCTTCTTCCCGCGGTTAGGAATAGAAGGCGAGGAATAAAAGTGCTAGGCGCACGCGAGAGCAAGGTTTATGCAATTCGCGCGCGGGAACCTTCGCGGTTGGAACTTGATCCTCGCGTATCGCACCGCGGCCAACTCCAGTCAACTTTCTACCCGGCCTGAGCTGCTGCCTGCGATTTTTTTCCGGCGCTAGCCTCGTTTCGACGATACGAAACCGTTACGTATAGTCGCGACCGGAGCGATCCCCGATGCGCGTCGGAGCTTTCACGTGACACACTAAAATGCACGCGAAATATGCATGCCGGACGAGTATCGGAATAGGCTCGTAAAATCCGATATCGGCGACTAATAGAGCGTTACGTGTCGCCAGATACGCAAAACTGTGACGGCATTAACCGTCAATGGCGAGTAATTAGCCGCGCACAATCGATTTCATAATTACTAAAAGCTTAAGCAAAGGAACGGATATCAATACAAATAAAGACTTAAAAAATAGTGGAGAGATGTAAAAGAGATTTTATTTATAATAGAGATGTGCAAACTGTTCGAATTTGAATTTCTATACGATTCGAATCCGAACTATTCGATAATTTCGAATCTAGATGGATCGAATACGAATCATATACAATGGCAATTGTATAAAATTATATTTCCCGTTAATGAGCACACAATAGTACAATCATGTTAATAGGTGCATTCAGTATTATTACCACTCACTGAGCGGCTAAGTAACAGTCAAAGAGTTTATTTCTAATTTTTGACGTGCCTTGTGTACCCTATCAAATTGTAAAGTAAAAGTTTGAATATGCGTAAAAAAATAGTAAGCTATGAGTATTAATAATTTATTTTACTAATAAACTATATTATTTTATTTTAATTTCTATGTATGTAATTGGATGATGTTATTGGATATTGCATAAGAGTATATAATTGTTTTAATTACTGCGGCATTAAATAAAGTATATTTTATTAATTTTATATTAAATATTTAAATACGTTTTTTTTGCTTTAAAAAGAATTTATATTATATAATTAATATTATTTTTCCACATTAAAATATTCTCTTATTATCTACGTGTCGAAATTCAAAATCTAATAATAATTATATATTGTTAATTAAAAATTATATTTCAACAATTCGACATCAAAAATCCTTGATTCGCACATCTCTAATTTATAATTAACATCGTCTATTTTGTCTATTCTTACGGTGAGAATCAATTTCATTGGTGATTCCGCGGTTGGCGCTTCATAACTGATATTTCTGCGCTCATTTCTGTCTAATTTGAAAATAAAAGATAATAAGAGAGAAAGCTAGTAATCCGAAGAAATGCCGTGGCAACCACTCTGCCTTCGTATTCGCCGCGCGCGCGCGCGCGCGAGTGTACTTTCATCGGGTTAATTTCGCTACCGCGATTTGAAATTCATCGTGGATATTGGAAACGCAGCCTTATTCCAAAAATTGCGCTTAATCATCGCGGTTGCGTTTTTGAGGTCAGTCGCACTACTTAAGTACGCCGCCGTCGAGAAACTATATCTTCCGGTTTATCGTCGCTCGCGCGCCGAATAACGCGCGGCGATAAACGCGCGGGCGAGCCCGCATTATCTCGCACGCTACTCAAACAAATATTATACAACAGATTAGAACTAAGTATCGCGACGCTTCATCTCATTGCGTAATCTTTGCGGTGCGACGCGCGAGACCTAACGCGTTACAAACGAACGCTCGTCCGCATTATGCGTAGCCTTGAGGCAAATGGGTCACCCGATACGGCGATAACAACAATTATCGCCTCGATATTGGTTTCTTGCAAACGTAAATGAAAAACGTCCCGAGATGTTCCATGCGTGATCGAAAGATTCGGACGGTTTACAAAAGTTTAATTGCTCCGCGATTATATAAACCTCTAATATTCGTCGCTTGCATAAAAAATTCAACGTGAATGGATCAGTTTTTCTCATCCTCGTGATTATTTATAAATTTTATTACGACTGAAGAATTATTTCGTCGAAATAAATGTAAATGTGTAAATTAAATCGGAATTATAGGATAAGGAATGGCTAATTAGTCACCTTTGACAGTTATAATTAGAGTATAATATCTTGTTTTATATATGCAAATTATGACCAATCATCGCCTGCGACGTTCAATTCACTCGTAACAATGAATCATAAGCAGCAGCAGCTTGATAACTCCGCACGTACATTTGTACACGTAATAGCGTGTCAAATAACCGCCGAATGTTTCATCATCAATGCGACGTTCCGTCGTCGAGTCTAAATGTTTTGTGTTATTGAAATTACTCGGTCGATTAATCATCACGGCCGAACGATAACCGTTCGATTGGCTATTAAAAATATCGCTTATCATCGATGGAATTACGACCTTGGAGTATCTATCGAAATATCGTTCACAAGTCGTGTGCGTTCTATTAGAACATGATTTTTTTCCCCGATTTACAAGCTCCGATTATTGTCTGAAGCTAACTAACGTAGGTTTAATCAGCGAAAAAACGAGAAGCAGATAAAGCGTCGATTTTCTCGAAACGACAATCGACGCGACGGAAGTGCATCAAAGCGGAATGCATCGGCCATTGTTACGAAAAGATAACGATGCAGGCGAACGAGTACGTCACTGGGTGATTATCGCGCGGCGATAAGCCGACCAGGGAGGGACGCAATACGACAATATACGTGTTTGCAATGACATTAGACGGTAATTGCGCAACGATCTTGTTTATTCGCTCATGCGCGTCATTTCGAAATCGGCTTCGTAATCGTACACCGATGATAAACAGGTGCATATACGAAGAGCGAGGCTGTTTTCGCTCTTCCCCGTAATCTGCGTTTCCGAGAATCGGATCGAGAGGGGGAGAAAGCAGATAAAGAGAGTCGAGAGAGGGTGATTCCTCTATATAATGATGAAGAAATCCCCGATGCGCTACGCCGCAATTGCGCCGCCTCGGAAATTTGATTGTCGTCGCAGCAGGTGCTTATATTCGCGATCGGTAATCCGATTGTACAGGAGGAACGTAATGGCTTAAGAACTATTTTGTTCCGCGTCGTGTGCATTCCCGCACAATTCCCCGATTTTCGTGGAAAACGAGACGCGCGTTTGTCAAAGTAAATGCATGCAAGCTTATAGGAAATTTTTCTTAAATTATTTTATCTCCTCTAACGGATAGAGGATAAAAAATTTTCAAGATAAACTTCTAGAACAGTCTTAGATCGTATTATCATATGTATTACATGATATATAGCATGGCGGAATTGTCGGAATCTATTTTAATAGGTTAATAAAAATGTATCTCAGGAGAGATCTAACAACAATTGTTCACGCAAAGTCATTTCTAATCAAACACGAATCGTCTCTTGGAATGGCGTTGCAACGAAGTGGCGCGTAATTACATCACGTTGGCATGGCACGAGCCCAGAAACATTCGAGCTCATCGTGCGAATGTTCACGATTATCGCATATGCAATTATATTACGACGCGGTTTACGTAATGAGCGCGGGAAACTTGGCCGTCGCGGTTCGTTTTCCCAAAACGCGAATAATCGAACTCGTGCATCAGAGTATGTCGAAGGGAACCGAAAACGGCCCGTCCCAATTAACGCGCCGCGTGACAAATGGAGCAAAAGGGCCCCGAAGAGGAAAGCAGCCGGAAATAGACGTCGTTCACATGGCGAGCCCGCCGACTTCCTTTTATGCAGTCGCCCCGGCACACCGGTAATACCGGCGCGCGACAATGAAATTAGACGGTGAGTAGACCAGTGGGACGTGGAATCGACTGAGGAATGCAATGCAAAATCGTCGACCGGAAAGACCGGAGTCTAAAATAGACAAGCGGCGGAATTCCCGATTGAGAATGTCGGGCAGAATCTTACTTCAAATTTCGAGGGAAAGTATATTACGTTAATGTAAAAAAATAGTGTATTACGTAATCTCAAAAGATAAAGCAATAAATGCCTTAAGCTTTGTGTGACCGTGAAACGAAAATAACATAGTGTAAGATAAAGCTAATAGAAAAATAATGCACTCGAACTCCAATACAATCAACGACTATATTAGACAGACATGATTCCTTTCGTGTTTTTATCAGATCTACAGACTTCAAACATCCTGTTGTTAAGTATGTATTTTGTAAATGTATTGCGTTATCTAGTTATTATTATTATTATCTAAAGTATTAGATTACTTAAACTATATGAATATGAAGAAAAGAGCAATTAGATCTTCGAATAAAATCATTCCTGAAGCTCGAAAGATAAGGACAGTTAATAAACGCACTAAATGCCCGTAGGAAGAAAGCGATCGAAGTGCAGAGACTAGCGTCATTTCGTTGCACGGCAACCATTCTTCCGGCTGTGATTCACGAATGTGATAAAGGCCGAACGGGCTTACGTGTTCCTCGCCACGCAAAGAAAGACTCTCGTGAGGCCTGGGTTAAAGCTACAAGCTTTTCGCTAAATTACCATCAGATCGTCTCGAGTTCGTACCGGACAAGTTTAATTACAATTAGACTCTAATTACAGCCATTACCGGTTAAGTTATTATCGATGCGCGCGATGCGTCGCGACAGCGCGTCGATCTGCGCGCGTCTCGCTAGGTGCGCGACAACGTATAATTAATTAGCGGCTATCTTCGTAAACTGCAACTGGCCACATCTGGGGAGCGAGAGGCCTCCACGATTCGCGTCGCAGATCGATATCTGACACGTCGGTTACGTGATAGTCAGCCGAGATAAGATCTCGCGACTATAGAGTCGCGGGCGCGCGCGCGCGCGCGCGCGCGTCACTGCCATTCGTCACTTTACCGTTTCTGCCGTCGTCGGGAGAATATCGGCCTTCGGCCGTGCTCGTCCGTGAACGCGATAGAATTTTCTTTGATCCACGTCACCTCACCTGCCGTAATAGATACCACCTGCGCGATATTTCAATCCCGCGCGAAGAACCCACGCGGAAAACGCGCGCGGCGAAGGACCCCGCGCGTGCGCGCGCGCGCGCGCACGCACACACCCGCGTCGTTTCTTCGCGGGAACTCGTGCGTTGCCTAGGAATGAACGATCGAGAGCGAAACCTGCAATTAGAACGCGATGCACGGAGATGGACGGACGCGATAAACGAGAACGGAGAGGAAAAAAAAAAGAAACAAAACGCACGAAAGTGAGATAGAGGCTGGCGTTGTTCGCGATCACGAGTTGCGGCTATATCGCGAGTTAAAAATCTCGCATCGAGGGAAATCTCATTAGCTTCGATTGATTAATGGCGTTAAATCGCGATTCAGTCGGGCGCGCGATATTATGTACGGCATCTCGCACGAGTAGACTACTCGCGGTGCATTTTTATATAACAGCGTTATAACTATTTTATGTAACGCTCACTCACGGCAGTGCGTAGCCGTTACAGCGGCTTACAACACACAAGGTAACGCGCGCAAGCGGCTATCTTATAATGAATTACATACATCGTAACCGTGTAGTCATGTGCTCGCGCGGTAATCAACGATTATCTCGCTGACACTATTTCGCGCAATATCCTCGTAACACGCCGGGAAATTATTACTATCGGAGCGCGGATCAATTAAACGTCTCGAGCATATCAAGGAAAAAATGTCGGAATAAAGGGGAGCAGATAATGAATCAGCGTTAAACGTCGCGTCCGTCGTCGCGGTCCGCAAAAGTAAGCGACAAAAAAAATCCTTCTCTTTTTTAATCTATAGCGCAACCGGTCGCGCGGGTACCGTTAGCGGAGCCATTACGACAAGGTGAAATGACACACACCGCGCCGCCTCGCGAGACGCTAAAAGGGAAATGTCATTGGCGATCTTATCTCGCCGTGCCTGCTCCCGTCTAATCCGCCGTTTCACCTTCGACACTGCCTTCGCATTTAATGCCGCGGTACAATCGATCACGGGTGATTTACGTTCGCGTCTCTCAGGAACGAGATGAAGGCGCGAAACTCTAGTGAGGAATTGATTGGAACACCGCCGGGCAACGCGGGATATCGTCATCGTTCCGACTCGTACATGCATATATTGACACAATCGGGACGATCGGAATGTAAATCCCAACTCGTAGAAACGCTCAATTTAAGAAACGTCCATTTAAGAAAACCGCGATTGCGATTATTTCTGCCAGCAGCGGCGGCAGCGCCGAAAATAAAAGTAATGCCCGTTAGATACCGACTATTGTCGTTTCGTTCGCGACGCGACACCGGGATCGTTGGGGTCGCCGCCGATCGATTTTCGGGCCACCTGTCATGTAAGTAAGGCGATCGGCAGAACGGGAGTCTAATCGTCTAATCCTCGGCTCTCGTGGGCCAATGTCGCGACCGTTGCATGCCGCCTCACGTCGCGCGTTACATAACAGCGATTATACAAGAATCGCATGCCGTGCGACCGCGCCGTGGCTGCCGGATCAGGGCCAGCGACGCGCGTTATTACGTAGCGAATAAATATATAATTGGGCTTGGCCGCATCATCTCTCGCGGATAGGCTCCGAAGAACCAAGGCTAGGTCCATGACATAGAATCTCGCTTGCGGTGTTCTTGCGAATTGCGCCGCAGCGCACCGGTGGTATTAGCGCGATATTATAACGTCATTACGAAATCACACAATCTTCTCCCCCTCTGTAAATCTTCCGCGCTCTTCCCGCCGCCCCCCCCCCCTCTCCTAGCGTAAAAAGTTCCGTTTGTTACATCGACGGGGCAGAACACACGGATTCTCCGTAATAACGTTTTGAAGAGATACCTCGCGAAAAACGGTCGCACATGTAATCAATTGTGAATGAAACGACGAACAATGGATGCGCCTAACGATGAACGCAACGTTCGGCGGCAAACTGCCGAGCTGTTATTTAATCGCGCGCGAAAGTTTCATTAGCATTTCAACTATGTAAAGCGTAGAATCGAATTCCGTGACGCAAGACTTAATTAGAAATGGAAGAAGCTCCCCTGGAAGCCGAGGAGCGCGAGGAGCGGACTTATCTCGCTGCGTAAAATAACGTTCGTGTACCCCAACGTTGCAAAAACAACGATAAGCGAGGTTGCAGAAATAATAAGTTGAACGAACGGCCGTCGTCAGGGATTTCGTGTCTTCGTGTGTTATTCCGTAAACAGGAAAACAGCACGTTTTCGCGCCGCTGAAGAACACGTCCAGCTGCGGCGCGTCGTAGTTGTTAAAACGGAACAGAAATTTTCACGTAACCGCGAGTATTCGGAAACCTTCGAGATATCTCTCTCCGTCAACAAGACCTTGCTCGTAACTACGCGCGGTAAAAACAGCTCTTTGCAAACAAGATTGAGAACGCGCGTAACGAGAGACCAATATCAACCTGTGCGCGAGCATCATATAAATCACGCATGATATATGAGATATAACTAATCCGATTGCACGATCGTCTCTAATTAAACGTCAGCGGAGACTCGCGCGAAAGTTGCTCGACTTCCCTATAAAGCAATGCCGGAATCAAATAGAAAAAAGACTCCTTATCCTCCCCTCGCGAGGAGCGCGGCGCGTTGTCTCATTGCGATGACCAAAGCGTTTCTCTCGCATGGCATTCGATTAAATTGCTTAAAGGTCGCCGCGAATCAAACGCCGCTTTTGTAATGCACGCGCATTGATCGACATTGAGTAACGACATTGAAAAGACTACATGAAACGTAACATTTTAAGAAAGAGCAAATATAAAATCTCGACTGTAAAAATTCTAGATTAAAAAAACGGTACTCTTATTGTCGTGATAAGCGACAAGTTAAATTCGCAATTTCTCTTTAGGCAAGTCTGCGGTTTCTCGATCTAGATTCCGCGTAAATACGATGATGACACATTTTTTCCGGCATTGGAAACGTTATAAAACGTCGGTATATATATAAAACTATGGTTATCACGATCACAATAGCGGCGTTACGATCGCCGTTCTTAAAAGCGTCACGCATTCGTCGGGAAGTATCGGGCGTTTTTATCTGCAATTGCGCTTGTAAAAGCGACGCGCAGTGTCGCTTATCGTCCGCCAGAATCTACCAAAGATTGACCGGTTATCGCTGCGTCACAACGAGGAAAAAGCGTGACCGCGCGCGCGTTCAACGATCTTTTTTTTATTTTCGTCGAGGTAACGCCGAGGTGACTATATCTGACAAACACGCGTCTGGTACGCCCAGATAAAAAGTATTACCCTGACGCAATCGCGCGTGTCTCGATAATAATACTCCGATTCTCGCAGAGAGGGAGAGAGAGAAAACTCGCGCGTTTATACATTGTATCTGACGGCCGCCGAAATCCCGGCGCTGAAAATTGCGAGACGTGCAGTCAAGCACGGATCGATGCGTTAAAACGCGATCGCTTCCAAGGCGAACCGGGCCGACTTCTCGTGCTGCCGACGCGTTTATTTGTTCTCAATCTACGAAACGAGAAATAAAGCTGGAACCCCGAGGCTGCGCCTGACCGATTATTTCGATAGCGCTGTCAGTATACGGAGATTTAGGTATCTTTTTACTCCCGAACCGAAAAAAGCTTCTCTTGAATTCATGTTAAACGCATGCTCTCGAAAGACATGTACTTACAACGTTTTCTACAGTTTTGGAAAAGCAGTCAATGTTTTTCTTAAATATAACTCACGATATTTAAAAATAAGCTGTGTTGGATTTTTATTTATTTATTTATGTATAAACGAGATTTAAAGAAGATTCCTTTAGTACACGTGTAATTATAATTACGACATCAGCAAAAGACGCAGAATACGATGCTGAAAAAAAGAATATGAGAACAACTTTACAAGTTACAGTAAAGAAAAGATAAGGTCAAACGAAGACATTTTTACGATACGAATATTACTCGAATATACCCAGGTGCTTCGAGCGATACTCGCGCCCGCAGGCAGGTAATACATACACACGTCTGGATACCTGTCTATCACCCGAGATCGTTAATTAGCTCCGGGACTTAATATCCGCGTAAAAACTTCCCGAGTACTCCTTAGCTTGTTTACGCGAACGGAGAAAGCGTCTCGAATGGTAGCGTTACACCTCACGTTGGATTCTACGTGAAACAACATGCATGCGTTACATTGTTTTATTGCATATTATTTTCCAAGCGAAACCTGGATACCTCGGTACCTGCTAATTATCTTGTAATAAAGTGGGTACCCGGATATCCAGGTAATACCTAAGATAATATCCTATAAATACCCGGATATTTTTAAATATCTGCATATAACCTGCACATGCTCGAATATTGATCGCACTAATTTTGTATTCGCAATTAATTAATAATAAACAGTGATAATAATTAACAAATAATTTTCGCCTTCTTCCAATGACGTTAATTTAACGAAAGGTAAACTGTATCTATCAATTCTATCAATTTGATATTACAGCAACAGTCCAATGCAATGTAGTAAATGCTACCCGTGTTTCAATTAATTTTCTTACTTTGTTTAATTAGTCTAGGGAGGAGTAATAAAATTGTACAAAATTATATAATGCAATTCAGAGCGCAGTGATTTCTTATCATCGGTTGAAACGCAGTTAGAGAGGCAGTATCATCGAAAGCCAGACATTTCCGTCGTTCGAGAGAAACACGTCTCCGTCAGAACCGTTCTAGAGCATAAGAAAACACAACGAATGACAAATTCTCCTAATATCAGCCCCGATTACGTCGATCGGCTGCCGTTTCCTCCGCCTTTTCTCACTATCTCTCGTCTGCGACGGTCGGTCGATCGGGCGTGATTTAACTTAACGACAATGCACTTTGTTCGTGGACAACAAAGAAGACCAACGAGGCCTGCGAGAGCGAACGAGGCCGTGGAATGATCTCGGGGAGAAAGAAAGAGAGAGAAAAAAGAGAAAGAGAAAACGCGACACCGGATGGGGCGAGAGAAAGAGAGAGACCCGCGCGAGGCGACGAGAGGAGTGGGTTTCCACGCGATGGGCAAAAGGGAAGGCGTGAGGGAGGGAGGGGTCGCTCGGCAGGGCCTTGGGCAGGCTGTCCTTGACTCAGCACAGTTACCCCGGACCGAAGTGTGACGTCATTCTGCATAACTCGCCTAATTGCATCGTTGCTGCCGCTGCGCTGCACCGACCCGCTCCCCTACTCCGCCGGCCCGTTCCCCGCTCCGGCCTGGCCGTGCTCCCCCCAGCCTCAGCGTGAGATGCCACAAGGTGCTCCCCCGTGCCCCGCCGACCAGGCTGTGGCGAGCAAAGCCCGCGATAGCTCTAACTGGGGTCCACCACGAAAGAGCGCGACCGCGCCGTCGTCGTGGGTGTGCGCTGCACTTCTTTTTTCCGGAGTGCGCATTTAGGCGCGACACGATAAACGATAAATTCGTGATTGGGCCGGCGAATAAGAGAGACTACTGTGTCTATTGTAGCTCCACAAATTAAAATCCCATTTTTTTTTAGAAATTATTATATAAATTGTTATTTTTTATTTACGGAAAAAATATAAAATATACTTATTATCTTAACTGTGATTTTATAACTCATTGTATCTAGTGTTTATCATTTTAAAATATTATATTTTAATACATTTCCTAATTATCCGAGCAAAAACGATACAGTTTCGACGTCAAAGTTGGTTTCGACTTCCTGCGTCGCGTCGCGAGTACTCAAGCACGGTTTGCGCGTGGCGTCGCGATTTCGTATTCATATTCGTTAGCATGTATCGCACCTGACCGCCTCGTTCGAAACGACGGCGCCGAATAATTTATTCCGGGAGCGTATCCGGTCCGGGCGGGCGGTTTTGCGATACGGTTGCCTTGCGAGCGAGCGAGCGCGCGCGCGCGCGCGCGCGCGCGAGTCGGTCGCACGAGTCAACGACATCATTAAGCGACTCGTGTGCAACGTAGAGAACGGCCCGGCCGTGGCAATGCGCGCCGATCGGGCGAAATACTTTCTCCCAATCCGTTCCCCCTTATCGCTCGCCTAACTGCGACGTCAAAAACGTGCGCGAGGTAATCAGCGAGTCGCCGCCGTTCGACGTTTCCATCTCGGGGATAAGTACATTCGCATGTCCCGACACGTTCGCGAAGTCGCCGTAGGCGAAGCTATCCGCGAAAATGACGATTGGCAAACGGAACTCCCGTCGCGTCGACAGAGACATTTCGATGGACGTGCTGGACAAATCGGATTCGGAAGAAGAAGAAGAAAAAGAGAGAAAGCGACTTAAGATTACAAATTTTTTTGAAGAATTATCCTTCAATGAATCTCGTTTCCCTCGTCAGGAGGATTAAAAATTTAGGAAAGGATCAGCCGAGAAGGCTGGCTAAATGCGCGGCTGATGGCTTTCCTTGGCTCGAAATATTTTACAGCCGCCGCCGTCTCCACCACCACCTCTTCCTCCACCTCCGCCCCCCTCTCTCTCATCATCTCTCGCGAAAACGCGACCCTGAGATCGTGCCCCTACCCCGGCGCCGCCGCGCCGCTGCCGCTTGGGAAAAAGACGACGGTGGAGGCGCGAGGTGGATCGTTACGACCCTGAATTGATCCGTATAGCACGGCCGCGTCGTCGTCGCGGCCAGCTGAGAGAGAGACCAGAAAGAAAGGAGTCATCGACTCGCGTTTGACTTGGCCTTCGGCTATTACCGCCGCGGCCAACTGCAGCCAGGCCTTTCTGCAACGGCCACGTAGATAAACAAAGTGTCCGACGGGCCACGGGGTCCGTTCCTGGTTCCCCCCTCCCCCCCCCCCTCTCGTGCTTCTGCTCCACGCCGCGTGCAAATATAGCGCGATCGTCGATCGCACGGTTTGCCTTCGACCGGCCGATGATCGCGGAGATCCGGATTATTGTATTGCCGCGCTCTCGTCGCCGCGATAACGCTCCCCGTTGGCGATCGTTACACAATTCGTTCCAATCGCCCTTCCCCTCCGTCCTCACCGCCCCGCGCAAATTTGCGAAACGAGAGAACCGACGAGGTTTATCTTTGTCTATTTGCGCTTCCCCACGAGCGCTATCGTACTCTTTGTTTGTCGCCGCGATACAAGGGCGTTTGACGCGAGTCGTTACGCGCATTTACGAAACACGTCTCGCGGGATAACCCCGCGGATCAAGAATAGTATATTACACTACAAGGGCCGAAAGTTGAATTTTCGGCCCTGCGCGTCATGATGCCCCGAGGCGAAGCCGAGGGCATCATGACAAGCAGGACCGAGATTTCAACTTTTGGCCCGCGTAGTGTATACGATTTTTCTTCATAGCCGGTCGAAAGTACGTTATTAATTTTACTTTTTTTAACTTTAAATGTTAATAAGCATGTTTTTGATGCCTGCCCCCGACATTTGCGGCACGAGCGAAGCGAGTGCTGCTGGTCGTGGGGGCAGGCATCAAATACATTCGAAGAGTCAAGTCTAAGAAAATTATCTATGTTAACATTGTCTCTTGAATTTAATGTGCTTTTCAAAATTGACCAAACACTCCATAAAGTTGACGGCTTTAATTTTTTAGATAGGTCCTTAAAATACACAATCAAATTATTTTCTTCACAGTTTGACAGTGAAGTTTTGTGTTCTATCTGCCACTTTTTATACGTGTTGTAAACAAGATTGTATCGATCAACAGACTTCTTTGGCAACGTATCTGTATTTATTATCAATCGCGCTTCTGCATCGAAATTTCGTATAACTTCTTCCTCGTCTACGGATTCATCAGATGACATATTGTTCATTTTTGCTAGATTATTGAATTGACTTTAATAATATTTTAATATTAAATTAACTGACGACAGAACAATATTGATGACTATTTTTAAGGTTAAAGGGCGTTAAGGTTTAAGGTTATAGAGGGAGCGCGTGTACTTCTCACAGGGAGTAAATGTTAAGCTTTCGTCCCTGCTATTAGGGACGAAAGTACGTACTTTCGACCGAGGTATGAAGAAAAATACTTTTCTTCCCGCTCGTTAATTACGTGCGCTTCGCAGCTTAATGATTCGCGGGCCCTCGATTGGTTCCGTGTTTCCTTGCGTTGGGGTACCACAAACGCGCCGCGAAAGATCGGGAAATTATGAGAATTATGCCCGAGGAGAAGTTCGACAGGTGTGGAATGATAACGCGAGAAATACACAGCCGTCGTTATTGCGCGCGCGCGCTCGCAATCGAAACTGACGTCACTGTCGCGAATGGAAATACAATTATCTCTTATTGCATCTCCTTTTCGAGGACGACCGTCATGCCGCATCGCACGTTGGGCTCGATTCCCGATCGAGCCTGTATTTGTGGGAAAAAAAAGAAAGAAAAAAGTGCTCAAGGACGGAAAGCGAGATAGAATCATCGGAGCTGTTAAGTGCGAAGTACAACATTGATCGGCAACAATACTGATCGAAACAATCTGCATTGCCAATATAGCCGCAATTATGGCTAATAATCATCTATTAGAGGAATCACATGTGTCATGGATTAAGAAAAGAGGCCAGAAATTTATATAACTGGCAAGTCAACAGCGCGACTTACGTACGTGCTTCAGCTATTGCTGATCGAGAGAATTCACTCTGAATTATTCGCCGAACATACGAATTGTTTTCAGTCATTGCCTGCAAGAACGGAAGTCATCGACCTGCTTAAAAATATATTGTCGTTCCTCGCGACGCACGAGTGACGCGCGATCGACGCAATTTGTTATGAATGATTCGGAATTTAACGACTTATTGACATTCGTCGCACAAATCGTGGTCGGCTCGAACACGTCAGAACGGATTCGCCGTGAATTTAACGGGCGTAGAAAGTCTAATTAGCCGATCGCGGATTTAAATCGCGGCCATTAAAGTCAATAAACAATGAGACTCATGTATAACTTTTCACCGCGAGCGCACCTCGATAATTTATCAGCTGTAACATTTCCCGGCGGAACCGCGAAACGTCATTATCATATCAATTATTCCGTTTTTCCTCATTAAACATATATACTCGAGAGCAATTTAATCAATTAACGGATACATCGCTGATCTTTTCTTTCTCGCTTCGCGGCGATTATACAAAAGTGTGATGACGATCCCAGCCTTTTAATGCATTTCATTATTTAAACGATAGCGCAACATGTTTCCGAATCTCCTCTTTCGCTTGTCTTTACTTTGTAACGCTGGATTTGGACAGCAGACGTGAAGATAGACAGGATGCGCAGGGAAATTTGCGTGTACATAATTAATGTTCGCGAGACGCACGGTGCTTTTATCCACGAGTAAAAATGTATGTAATTACGATTGGCACAATGCAATGGTGAATTTGACGAAAATAATTTGTCCAAGTTGACCCGAATATAAAATAAATCGTTGCTTAAATACGACTCGTAACACACGTATTAAACGATATAAATTTCCTGTTCGCATATTTGAATGCAAAGAATAAATAGGTATCGGCTTTTAATAAAAAAAAAGTCGTTAATCAATGCAATGGTGAATTTGACGAAAATAATTTGTGCAAGTTGACCCGAATATAAAATAAATCGTTGTTTAAATACGACTCGTAACACACGTATTAAACGATAGAAATTTCCTGTTCGCATATTTGAATGCAAAGAATAAATAGGTATCGACTTTTAATAAAAAAAAGTCGTTAATCACGTTTTTATCGAGAGAATTAATTTGAATTACTCGTGATCAATGTAGTCTATTATTTTTAATAGTACATACATACACATACTTATCTACTTGCTAATTCATTGTGGAAAGAAAAAGAGAAAAATCATACCGGCGTAAAATGTAAGAACTCTAATAATAAGCTGCAAAACTGGGTTAATAAATCAATCAAGAAACCTCTGTTCAATGAATTTGTATAACGGATCTGTCTCTCTTTTCTACGAAAATATTCGTATATACTTATATATTTATTTGTATATAATATTCTATAAATTTATATATATGTATTTATATATAATCTGTATATTTATTTATGTATTTATTTATAATAAGCTAAAAAATTTCAAATTTCTAAAATCCTTAGATCTATATTATTCATAATGCCTCGCATTTTATTAATTGTGTTTTTTATCATCAACAATTAACTCTTGCTGGCCGTAACAAGATCTATCATATTTTAGAAATACTGCTGCTGAAATTTTAGGCACACAGTGTTCTTTTTCTTATTTGCAATACATTAATAATCTAATTATTAGTCCATATATATAATTATCTAATAATTAATCAATCCATGTGTTTCCCGTTCTCCTCTCGTTAAAACGTTAACCGCTGATCTTGAAACTATAAGTAAAACAAAGAAAAAGAAACGCAGCGGCATTGCAGTCTGAGAGCAGGCGCCCAAGAAAGGGTTAACGAGTGGTAGTTACACACCGATTCACGTCATCGGTCGGCCGCGTGAATTTTCTTGCGAAGGCGCGCGCGTGACGGGCGAAACGAGCCGCTGTCCGCCCCGTGGATTTGCGAACGCCGAAGAAAGAATTCTTCGGATTCGCAAGGATCCGGATTTAGTTCTCTTTCTCCCTCGCCGGGGAGAGGAGAGGAGAGTTATACCCGCGCCAAAGCCGGGTATGGGCAAGGTGCGGGAGAGAGTCGAGCGAGCGCGCGCGCGCGCGCGAGCGCGCGCTCCGCCTGCAGATGCAGGCGTTCGAGCGAGCGCGAGCGAGAGCGAGCGAGCGAGCTTTATTGGGAGCGTCTGGATGCAGTTTGGCCGTCCGTGACTACGAGACTCCGAAGGTCCCCGGAACGTTGACCATTCGGCTCTCTTAAAGGACTCTGCCTGCCAAGGTCACCTATTGAGTCTCCGTGTCCACCTCTTCCCCGCGTCTCCCCGCTGTCGTCCACCTTCCTTCTCGCGTTCCCATCCCGCGTGCTCGGATCTTGTCGAAAACGCGCGCGCGTGCGATTCTCGCTCGCGCCCCGATCGCCGCGAGATCGTTTGATTTACACGAATCCACGCGCGCGCAACAGCCGGGATTATTTATGGCTCTCCGGAACACGCCGGGACGAAATCGTTCGCCGCGTTTAGCGAGCGGAATCCGACACGCAAAACGGCCATTGTGTTTCGATCTCGCGTGCATGACTCCGGGCGCATTGGAAATAAACGATGCGCGTACATTCGAGCCGCCACCGCGGTGGCGTGACTGACCCGATCGCGCTCTTCGTAAAGCTCACCCGGGAACATCGATCTCCCGGTCCAAATAAACGCGACGATCGGCGCGATGCGTTCCGCGACGCGCATTGATCACGACGACGGGTGTCTTCGCGGCGTCTTTCGCGGAGAGATGAAGCCATTAATCTTCCCCGCGTATACCTATATACTCGCCGCGGCGGCTCGGGACCGGGGTGCTTCAGGCGCATTTTACGGTTTACCGGCCGCGAAATAAAGCGCAGGGGAAGAAGCGCGCCGCTAATGTCAAAGCGCGAGAATTAACGGCTCCCCTCCTGTGCGCTCGCTCGAGTAATACGACTTCTTTCGCATTAGTCGACACTTAACAATTCCGACCGTTCGAGGAGATCCGGTATTACGGACGGGATTACATCGCGCACGCTTTATCGCTCATATCCTCGACGGAGGAATGACCAGATCGCGAGCATCGAGTTACCCCGCGGCTCGCTATTTTTCCAAATGTATCCTGAGAAAATTCAAGTAACGCAATTCGATTTTAAAATACCCTTTAAATTATTATACATAATCAAAAATATTAAGAACGAAAATATCTCAAACTCCAAAATAATTCCAAGAAACGTTTAAAATCAGTTTAATTCCACGTTTATCGTAATAGTTGCAGATTGGACGCGATTTATTTATTAAATGCCATATTTTAATTATTTAATATGTTTAATTTAATTTAATTTAATTAATTTAATTTAATTTATTGCAATGCTTAGTGGGGATACAGTCGTAGAGAGTATAAATAAATAAAGAGAGCACGCAAATGGTGAGGCATCAACACGACGTTGTTTCTAAGCCTACCAGTGGAGACAGTAATGTTATAATATAAAATAGACATACAAAGTGGTGGATTCGCTCACGAGAATAAAATTTTATCGCACAACACACACGTCGCAGATTTAACAATACTTATATATACTAAACGCATAGGTAACATACAACTCGCACACAGACGCGCACGTGTGCGCGTTAGTAGACTCGACATCGTGCAAGCAATTAGTGATGCGCAGGTTGAGATGAATTAAATAATGAAACAGATAATAAAAACGCGAATAATTATAAACAACGGTATATAACAAAAACACGAAATGAGCTTTTAATCGCGCAGCGAGGACGGGGTGAATTTCGGGTATTGATCCACGGCGAGCCGTGCTACGCGTTTAGATGCGCCTGCTGGCCCCGAGGAAAGACCGAGGATAAAGACGCACGTGGATAAGTGAACGGGCAAACATCCCGTGACGCAACAGCAAACATATGAGTATATCCGCAACGAACTCGAGCGCGATGCAAGTGTAGTTCGCCGCGGCCGTTATCATGCACGGCGAGCACGCGCGTGCGTGTGCGCTCGCGCGCGAACGCATATGCGAAACGCGCGAGGAGAGGTCGATGACTGAACTCGCGTTGCACATTGAAATTTCGGGAAAAATGTCTGAACGGCCGGAAATGACTGTGCGGTCGACTGTGCGGTCGACTGTTGCGGCCCCGTAGGAGCAAAGAGTCGAGTTTATAGTTGCGCTACGGACCGGCGCGCGGCGGGGCAACGGACCGCCGATTGGCATTTAAATGTTGCTGTTGGAAACGTCGCGAAACGAAAGGCAGCGGAGGAAGCATAAAGAAGGCCCGGTTTAAAAATATGAACTTTAGACAACCGCGCGCGAGCGCGGACCCCGCCGCGGCCGCTTTCGGCGCAGCGGCGGTCGTTTTTTCTCGTGAATGCTAAACGCTAACTCTCGTAAAAAAAAAAAAACACGGCACTATCGCACGAATTACTTCTGATAACCTGCGTACCCGACAGAGGAGTTTTTCTTATACAATGTACCAATTTGCGATCGACAAATTATTCCACGTACGCGCCTGATTTGAATGATTAAACGCTTAAGACAATTTATCGTAATTTTATGCGCCGTGCGCAACGCGAGCTCACACGTTTTTTCGAGCACTTTTTTCCTACCGCGAGTAATGCGATAAAATATCATATAATAAAAAATATCGCTGAATGTTTTGCGAGCGTGTAAGATGTGTTTACCGCCGAGACGGGGGAAAGGGAAGAAAAAAGAGGAAAATCCGAAAGCGAGAGCGAACGACGCGATAGTGACATGATCGACCGATTACAGATGTAGTAAGTCTTGATGTCACTTGGAGTAAAAACAGATAAAAAAGGAGGATAAGATCGCGCGCTGTGACGAGATTTATTAATTGCAATCGCGAAATAAATCATGGCAGATTGCGCGCGACGGGCGTTGCAAAACTCTCGCGCGTAAGTACGCAACACCGAGCGTTGAACGACCGATGTTCAATGCAGAAAGCACAAAGGCGCAAAAAGCGGTAAAAACGACGGAGAAAGCAAACAAAAAGTGCGATGAAACGCCGCGTCGTCGTCACATCGCCGCATGATTCGGTCGTTGAACGTCGATCGAGATTTATTCTTAAAGCTTATGCATGCGCATATTAAGTAACGTAAACACGCACGACGAGAGCGTCGAAAAACACGTTTTGTCGTCACGCCCCAATTAGCCGCCGTGGCACAATTTAATCGGATTTCATTCAAACAACATTAATAATTTCGCGAATTATCGCGCGCAAACAGGAGTAACCGGCATGTTACTTTAAATGTAACGATGACGTTCGTCGATCGCAACGCGCTCCTTCTGTCTCTCTACCCTTTCTCTCTTTCTCCCATTCATTCCCGTCGGCGGAGGATCCATCATCGGAGCGCAAATCGTATTTTTCTCGTCCGCGTGCTCATCTCGTTTACGCCAGAGAGACGCGGACCGCGAATTTTTCTCGCGACGACGGACGCCAGTAGTCGACGGCGCGCGTGATATTTTCAGTTTTGACAGAGCTAAAAACGCGCGCGCCTCGTGAATTTCGCCTTCGGCCGAAAGACGTCTGCTCTCCGCGGCGGTGCATTTGGGCTGCGCCGCGCTCTCGGTTCAACGAGGGTCATTCCTGAGTCATAGACCGGACGCCCCGGGCCAATGCGCTCTATCCTCCCCTCTCCCTCTCTTTCTCTTTCTCTCTCCTTCGCCATAGGCTTCGCCTGCCTTCCAGAAATTTCGATGACGAATTCCCGACCGCAAGGTACTGCTCCACGCTGTCCTTCGGAAGATATGAACTTGTCTAGTTTGGAAATGCATCCGGAAAAAATGCAATATAGGGATAGAAGAATTGCGACGTCGTTATGAGATTAGGAAAAATCCGCTTAGTTTAATTCATGGCACAGTTTGAAGCTAATTGAATGAGCTTGATGAGAATAATTGCATATATATATATAAACATGGTAATTTTTAAACAAGAAATTTTGTTCTTATTTTGCTAGTTCTTCATCAAAATTGTTTCTGATTTTTGTCATCTTGTATTTTTCTTTGATCATTTTCTTGAAATTACTGTGAGATTTTTACCTCCAATTCCGTTTTTGACGTTAATTGAGGCCCACTCCGACTCTTGCTTATCTACCGACACGCGAAATACCGAGTTTCATTCGCCGGTTACTCCTCTGTGTTACTCGCTGTTCGAGAGGAATCATAATTTGAGAATATAAATCCGAGTGCGCGCGACTCCCGCGCGACGCGGGCCGAGGCCCGCGAAGGGAGAGTTCGAATAATCGTTCTATTTTAAGGCCGGATTACACGGGAAACGTAAGTCGGCGACCTGTGCGGAGGCCTCATCCCCGGTCACATTGCTGCAACGTGACGGAATCCCCTATTTCGACTACATCTAACCGGCGTCATTGTTCATCGAACGATGCGCCCCCTCCCCCCTCCCCCTCCTCCCGCGACAGGACTAAATATATAATACTTGATGCGCGAGCACGAATCTTCAAAACAGATACTTATCGGCGCCGAAAGAAAAATGTTTACCCGAGATATATACGCGCCACGTGAGCGCATGTTAGCTCGGCCGCGCCGGTGCAACGCTCGGCGAGTGACGCACGTACGAGATTTTGGGAGATTTTCGGGGACCTCGGGAAACATGGGATTCTTGTAATAAATTCCTTGCCACCCTCGGTTCCGAACGCGAAATGATGTCGGGAGCCTTCTTTTTATTACGTTTCGAAACAGTCGCGATTTCCGATTACGGAAATTAATGGATATCTATTTCCCAGTCGAAATTCAACGCCAAAGTGCAACTACAATTAGCAAAGTCATGCAGAGAAGCGCGATACTAAAATTAAAGTAAAACCATTACGTCTTAAGTGCAGAATGCCATAAATTGTGTCGTCGTCCGCCGTTTATATTTCAGGTAAAGCGAAAAAATAGATCACGGCGGGGCGAGGTCCGCAAGTGTTACAGGAGGGAGAGGAGTCGGGAGGGGGGGTTTTTCGCAATTTTCCAGATGATCGTGACTAAAGGTCCGTCGCGAACGCGAAACAAAAGATCGAGAGACGTGCGACCGCGGGAACACGCGCGCGGACGGTCGTAGATTTCCTCAACCCCCTCCCCCTTCCCCCGTTCCTCACCCTTTCCTCCAGTTCCACACGCATTCCATCCGACCATTCGTTTCCCCTCCGTACGTAACCTTCAACCGTGTATACAGGGTGTCTCTGATCAAGCGCAGTATCAGTGGCAGATGCGACCGGGGCCGAAAGTCTAAACATCGTCATCTGGATTCTTACAAAGTTTACAAAGGTTTATACAAAATTCGTGGAACACAGAGAACGGCATTCGATGAGAACGGCATCCCGCAAGCACATTCGCAAATGCATTTGCAATAATTTACGGTACGTCAAACTATGAGTCGCTATTTTTATACGTAGGTTTCAAATCGACTAACGAGTTAAAATTAATTTGAGGCTTCAATATTATATAAATATAATATGAAAATTATATATTATTAATATTATTATTACATTTATTATGACCTATAATTATAAAGTAATACATACTGCTTGATTATTATTACAGTAGAGCACATTACGTGTTTATTAATCATTACACTGTTAATATTAGTATATATTTTCTTATTACCGTAATGTACCATTAGTCCGCGCACGCGCGCGTATTACCACCTCGATTCGCAATATTCGACTCGAATTCACCCTCAATGAACGTCTTCCGTTGTTTCAGGGTTCACTCGCGTTCATCTTCTTTTCACCATCAAACTTCCAGTTTTAAGTTTCGACAACGCGAAGAAAACCAGCGGCGCTCTACCTACCCCTCGGGTCCCTCCCTCCCCCGCAAAAATAGGTCAAGATCCGCCACGATGGCGCGTCCTCGGAGGACTCGGGATGGCGTGAAAGGGGCGGTGAAGGGAGAGGAGAAAGGGAGCGACACGGCGGAGCCAGATAGAGGGGCGCAGAGAGAGAGAGAGAAAGAGAGAGTTGCATGCTGCACCGAGCCACCAGGCGATACGACGTGGAGGGAGTGCAACGAGCGGAGGTGGGGTGTCCGGATGAGGGGGGCAGCGAAGGGTGAGAAGGGGGCTGGCGGCAGCGGCAGCGGCGGTGGCGGCGGCGCGACGGCAACCGCCGTTCTGCCTTGAACCTCGCACGGTGCATTGCCCGTCGCTCAAGGGCGTCCGCTGCCGCCTCCCCTTCGTCGCTCCGCCGCGCCGCCCCACAAACCCCCCATCGACGGCGGCGCGCGAGCGCTCGATGGAGGCGCGCCACGCCACGCCGCGCCTCGCCTGCTCTCCTGACTGCTCGTCGCCGTCGTCGTCGTCGCTCGATTCGGTCGCGATATGATTTCCTAGGGTATCGACTCTCTCTTAACATTTTCAGGATGTCTTTCGTGATATTTTGAGACGAGCACGGAGAGACTCGGGGTGAGTTGTACATTGACGCAGGTTCAAACAGTAAATCGAATTTTTTCGTCACTAACATCGACGTCTCATTTCCGCGTGACAGAAATTGGATTGCGAGTGAAATGATTCTCGAGGTAAATAAATTTATTCGTTAAATTTTCCAGAAACAATTTTTAAACGTATTAATTTTTTCCAGAAAAATTGTAATATTATTTTACGACGAGAGAATTTATCTGAAACTTTTAAAAAGTCAAACTGATTTACTTATTCTAATTATAATTATTAATAATTTAATATTATATAATAATAATGAAAAAATTAGAAGAGACCTTTTGAACGACTTCCTGTTTTCTATTTGTGTCAAGCTTTTCTTCATCTCGTGGTACGCACGTAACAGTGCCCCGTGATTGTAATAATTGCATCATGATTATCAGATAATTTCTTAATCAATCATGTTTTTACATCAACATATTGACGTGAAAGAATCTTATTTACGTCTTTATTTAATAATGGAAGGTCACTGGTGACGACTTACATTAGTCAAGGAGCATGCGGTACCTAACAACGAAAGGGTTGCAACAAAGCAAACACGTGTGCACGCCACACGTTAAAATCAAGGTCGGCTTAAGTTGCACCAGGACTATTAATAGTTCCAATGTTCGTTGCTTTCGAACAGCGAGCAGATGTTTCGGTGGGTTAATCGAGTTTCGGTATTCCGACCGTCGTCGCGAGCCTTATAGGCCCGCTTCGAGCGAGAGATCGCGACTGCACTCG
The DNA here is from genome assembly GCF_030848795.1 of Temnothorax nylanderi. Classification (NCBI taxonomy): domain Eukaryota; kingdom Metazoa; phylum Arthropoda; class Insecta; order Hymenoptera; family Formicidae; genus Temnothorax; species Temnothorax nylanderi. The sequence goes on along the minus strand of NW_027249198.1, from coordinate 154,754 downwards.
ACCGCTCATTCAAGGGCAACAACGTTCTCGTTGCTGAACGGAGAGAAAGAGAGCGACTTTCGCGCTTAGCGCGAATATTTTTGCGCCACAGAATATCGCATAGCGGATGCACAGTTTGGCATCAGCCGCACGTCCAGTTTGATTAATTAATGCGACGAGGCATTCATCCTGGTATTTTAACTCACAGGCGGAGAGATGTTTTTAAACACAGAGCGCGAAACAGACGAGCACGTGCACTTTCAGCTCCGCTATATGCATATTCATTCGCGCGTAATGCATCATAAAGACTCACCGGAGCTTTTATCGGCAATTCTCTCTGCAACTGTAAATACAGAAAATAAATGTATTTAACATAACAGCCAGTAAAATACTCGCAACTTACGTATATATAATTCAAAAAACAATCAACATATGTATAGCAAAAATTAACTTAATATAACAGTAAATGTGTATCGTGTAATATATTAATAAGTATGAAATTAAACGCTAATGAGAATTAAATAGCTGCAAAAGACGTTCGAGGAGAATTAAACTTCATCGAAGCTTCCGTTAACGAACAGATTAATCGAATGCGAACGCGGCCGGCTGTTTCCCGTTAGGAGGAACAGCGTAAAGGCGGACGATTCGATCGGGAGGATCGTAAAGCGACGACGAGGTGCAACGCGCGTCGTCGCAAGTCGCAACGACAGGTACGGCAGGGTTATCGATTAAGACCGCATCCCGCCTCGGCTCGGCGCGAGTGACAGGCATAAAGGCGGCACATACACCTGATATATTACAGAGTACAGACCGGCGTGAAATCGAGTGATTCACCGACGGCTACGACATTACGTACTCCCCGGCCGGGGAGCGTGTGCAATGTCGCGCTGTATTTTCCCATGACAGCCGACAACGGATGACACGAAAGCCTAGAAACTGGTTACATCACTCGCGGCATGTCCGACGCGACGCGACTACTCTCGCCGGAGATTCACGTGCCGGTTTCTCTCGCGTTATCGCATTTAAACGTGCAAATCGATAACACGCGAACGTCCGCGTGTCCCGAATGCATGATCCGACCGTTTACTCGTGTCGAGACGTCACGCGTTTCTGATAATAAATCGAGTTTAAATTTATTACTATTAGTAATTAACTTATTATAATACGAAATTATATATTTCATCTTTTACACATCGGACACTTAAATTCGGACAAATTCTGTTAATTTCGAGAATTCTATTTCGCTCGAGTTTGATCGTTGGGTGGAATCGCAGCGAGAGCGACTGCGAATTAACACGAGACACCGCCCAACATCCTGATTACCTAATGGCCTGCCGTCGCGTTAAACGGCGAACTAACGGCAAAATAATTAAGCGACGATTAGGCGAGGAGAGGAAAAAAGAAGCGAGCTCGGCCATCCGCGAAAGTGCATCGACGCGATGCAGTGTGCGGGCTGCCTGCAGCAGCGTCCCTCTGTGACACAAGAACCTAGCAGTGCAACTAGTTGCATAATCGGCTGCATTCCCCGTACTCGCTTACTCGTCACGAGGCTCGCAAACGCATTCCAGCCCCGACTATGTAGGTAGCTTCTTTCGTGCATAAGGTGCTGTCCGCACTGAAGCGTACGCTTATCGAATAAATAGAGAGATTATGCAGCCGCATTTTTTTCTTCGTGAATTAAATTGTTCCGTAATTACTATACATGTAACCATCATTAAAAAGCCACGCGTTCAATCGTAACCGCAAATAAAGTTTGATGTTATTCCGATTACACATTATGTCTCAGTGTGACTTAATTGTTTTATTTTATGTGAGTTTAAGAGATTTTATTTTAGAAAACGAATGACACATGCCTCTTGAACGATGCATAATGTACATATATTAAATACGTACGATTTTCCATCGAATTCACCGGATTAAAAATAGAAAATATCAAACACAGATTTTTATTAACCCTTATGTCAATACCCGGGTACCCGGGTACCCACCTCTGCATATATGCATGGGTAAAATTTTTAATGTTTGCATAAAAATTCCTTTATAACCGCCCGGATCGTCGCTATTTGAACTTTTTACAATCGAAATATGCAATGAGCTTTTTGTTTCAATACCCGGAAGTAAAAAAATTATCGTCTTGAAGTTTACCTACTTGATTCTAATACCCAGGGTACACCCGGGTACGCACTTTTAAAAATATGAGTTTTATTATAGTTATTGACTAAATTAATTTATAAATAATTAATATGGTTATAGGAATGGTAAATTAATAAAAAAAACAATTGTTTATATAATCAAAAATAAGAAAATTAATTATTTTTTTACATATTTTTAAAAGTGGGTACCCAGGTACCCTGGGTATTAGAATCAAGTAGGTAAACTTCAAGACGATAATTTTTTTACTTCCGGGTATTGAAACAAAAAGTTCATTGCATATTTCGATAGTAAAAAGTTCAAATAGCGACAATCCGTGCGGTTATGAAGAAATTTTCATGCAAACATGAAAAATTTTACCCATATATGCACAGGTAGGTACCCGGGTGTACCCGGGTATTGAACAACGTCGCACATTCCGGGTATTGACATAAGGGTTAACAAACGAATCGACACTGTTTTGGAACCAATATATATTTTTTGCTATTTTACAAGGCACCTCAGTTAAGTAAATAATATATTAAATATTAAATATTAAATGACCAAAAGCCATGGTCGAAATTAATAATGTCTCGATGTTTGATCCGAAAAAGTACTGTGTGAATCCGACAAAGCGAGTTGGCTCACAATTTTTTCTATGTTTATATCGGAAAGACGTTATATATTGCCAGTCACAGTCGATTTAAGCTACTTGTTAAATATTAAATATTAAATATTAAATATTAAATATTAAATATTAACCTCTTGACTGTCGATGACGAGAATTCTCGTCATTTTGAACTCTGCGTTCACTGCTGCAAAAATGCATTTTCTCGTCATGAAATATTTTGTTATGTTAAAGTTTTACAATAAATTAATAACCGCAACACGGTACATTTAGAAGTTTATGGGTATGCTCAAAATAATTTTAAAATCATGTTTGAAAAAAAAAGTTTAAACAGTTTTATGACAAAAAATTTTTTAAATTTGAAATTCGTCATCCGCACCGTCAAAAACCTCTCTATATAAACTTTCATTAAATTTTCGAGAATCTTTTATTTTGGTATTTTAAGTCAAGGGGTTAAATATATTCTGTGTGAAAGCGAATAAATATTACGGGATTGTTCGATGTAATACGCGGCGAGCGCAACTTTGTCGAACGCAACGCGTTGATGTCGGTTGATAAAAAAAAAAAGAAAAAAGGGAAGGCAACCGAGGGAGAGGAGAGAGAGAAGGTAAGCGGTTAGGGCTCGGAACACGCTCGCGCGCAATACGAGCGGAGGCAACAGAAGGCGAGCAGGACGGAAGGAAGGGTGCCGCCGTCGCGGCGCGGCGGCGCGGAGGAACCTCCGCCGGGGGAAGGGGGGGAGAGGTTGCGGCAGAGAGAAGGTTGAGATTATAATACCATTGGAGCAGTGGCCGCATGACCTTGCGTATGCGTCTAGGTCGATGAGCCACGGTCATTAGGCGTCTCGCCTGCCGAAACTTCGACGAATTTCTACGCGCGACAGCGCGCAGCGGCGTGCGGTGGAGGGGCGCCGCCTTACATAACGAGCCTTGAAAAGAGTCGGTTTAGCACCGGTATTCAAGTGCATTGCGCCGTATTAAGTAAAGCGATGGGCAAGAATCGGCGCGCGCGCGCGCGCGCGGCGGAGCGGATTTTCAACGCGAAAAAAAAGGAGAAATCCGCTCGCGGCGATCCGTGAGAAACGCGCATAATCGACGCGCTAAAACAGAAACGCTGCCTATCAATGCTTCGTCTCTATATGCATAAGTATCGGAATATATTAATGCTTGAGAAAAGTGTTGAAACATATTAATATTAAATTGACTATTTACTGTTGACCGCTCATCCTGCCGTCTTGCCTGCCCAGAGCGAAAACGTTCAAGAAGGCGCTTGATTAGCAGTCACGGTGAAGCTAAGCGTGCGCTGCGCTTTCAATAAGAATGCAAATCGCGCATCAGCGGGGATTACGGAAGACGCGGCGATTACGCGAGGCGGAATGAACAGCATTTTTCATTCGAACGGGACTCCATGGCTCTCGCGCGTTCTCCTCCGAACGGGTCTAAGTCGGTCGAGATCCCTATAAGCAGATTTACGGCTGCGCCGAGACTCGGGAATAAATATATGAAATAAATCCGTGGAGAGATTCTCGCGTCGCGCGCCTATAAGCGGTCGGACGAATGCGCGCATTCTACGCTTTGAGCGCAGCGGCGTCGAAACGCGTGATTTTCGGAGCGTAGAATCGATATGGTTCTCGGATAAATAAGACTGCCGGCATATATATCGCCCGCGTTGCGCCGCGCGACCACGATTGCATAATCGCCGCATTCTCGGTGCTCGGTAGGGCTTGCAAATGCACGTAGGTGGGTTAGGGCGCGTCCGAGTGTGTGAACGTACGCACGCATGCACGCAGGCACAGTATGTGCATGGCACGCACGCAACGGCGATGAGCGCGATAAATACGCGAGCAAAAACCGGGACAGCGCGAGACAAGCTCGCGGGAAAACGTTCCAGAAGCTTTCGAGGAATCGTAATCAACAATTACACCAGGGAAATACGTACCTTCGTGAGCAGATAAAATAAATTTTACGCAAATAAGATAGACTTTATAACGTAATTATATAATTTAATAGAATAAGTTTCTCGTGATATAATAATAATTGCTCTTTTCCTTATACGTAATCAGAATTATTCCAAATAATTTCTTATAATTCCGAAGCTTTTAACATCTAAATTGCCAACTGTAAATTTTACGGCACAATCTGGAACTTCGAATACGCTCGTTGTTCGGTGCGATCGAGGTCGCTTCTTCGAAATGATTGGTAATAGCATCGTGAATCACGTTTGCGCAAACGCGTATATTACAGAAGGAGGAGGCACGAAGGAGCGAGAAGAAGAAATGACGGCGCGAGGCGCGACTGCGGCGCAGAGAATGACCTTGCATATGCGAGGTCTGGAATGAGCCTGGAATAAGCCCGGAGCCGATGCGCGACGTGTCGTCGTTCCCATCGTCACCGCCCCGCGCGCGGGAACACCCGGTGTCGCCTCCCTTCTCTCTAAAAGCGAAGGTCCGACGCACAGGATGCAACGCGGTATTTATAAATACCCTTGGCGTTTCTGTCTCCGTTCGTTTTGTGAACGAAACCGACGAGCGAACGAGCGTACCGCCGCGCGCCGCGGAAAGACATTACGAGACGCATACGGGAGAGGTGAATGCGTTTCGCCTCCGAGGAAAGTGCAATCGCAGTCAAAGGCCGCGGATGAGCTATTTCTACGAGCGCAGAGAGAGAAAGAAAGAAAGAAAGAGAGAGAGAGAGAACAGTCGGAGAAAAATTTTTAAGACCCTTGCATATCTCGCGGGTTAAAGCGACAAAAGTTGAAATGCAATCGACCCCCTCTTCGCCTCCGAATTCGTAGAACGAAGGAAAGGAGTTAGGTTACTCTTAAAAAGCAAGTTTTTGTTATTTTCGGTTTTAAATTAAATCCTTCTAATTCGCGAGCATTCGTTGTTTACGGAGCTCTCGGCGGAGCAGCGTATTTCTCCCTCTTTCGTTAAAATACTGCGCGATGCATCGGCACTTTCGTTCTTTTCTAAGAATCGCATTGCCATTAACTGATTACGAGGCCGATATTTGCCGACGATTAATTTTTACGACACTAGGAAAGAAACACGACGAGCGATAAAAAAAGAATGAGACATGTCACGCGCCCGCGCCGGTACATATCCGATCGTACACGATATATCCGACGTCGGTCGACCCGATGTCGATTGCTGAAATCAGTCTGTCGGCGATAAGAGAATTTCGCGATTTAATCGTGCGCGACTTAAATATGTACAACGTATGTACCTCCCGCAGAGTGGCAGTTGCGTATATCGCGACTTGATTTCGGGGAATTTCGTATCTCGACTGTTTTTCGAGGAAAAACATATCTCCGTTGATTATTCCCTCAAGTTGATCGAACGATGCCATAAGCCGGCCGGCTCGTCGTCGTCGTTATTGCAACCGTCGTTTACTTCTCGTTATGTGCGTGCACACGTACGGCACGCACGTACGTACAACAGCGCGTCGATATGACACAAGATGGATTGCAATGTCATACCTCGAAAAACAAGACGCAAACGTCTCGGGCGGGTTCATCGTCCTGATCACCTTAAGACACGCGTAAACATTTGCGAAATTCTGTCTCGCTTACGCACGCCTTATTTAACACGTCGATTAACAGTCTTTCGGCGAATCTGCGAGTTTCTTTATCGCCCGGGCCTTTTTAAGACAATGCCCACGTCATTGTTATATAAAGCCGAGACGGGCGATTACGGAGGAAACAAAGAAACAAAAAATTCTTGACATATGATACCGTGAGAATTTTGGATAACATTGTTTGTTATTTTTCCCCCTTTTCTGAACCTGTTGGTCAAATGTCGATCCGAGATACTTGGAAGTTACATAACATGCGTGTATATTAAACTCTCGGTATATTAAAACCGTTTTAATCTTTTAATTACCCATGTTTACCGTGCAGTAATCTTCGACCCACGAATAAACAGTTTCAATGCTTATATGTTACAGATTAATTCACTTAATTACTTTCCTCTTCTTTCTGCGTTTACGATTCTGAATTGATCTCATTTTTTAATTATAACAGAAAATGTTTACATCGTTTTTTCTGAATAAATTCACCAGTAATATTTCTAAAGAAAAAATAATACACATATATAAATTATCAAACTCTAAATATTTAGACAGCTATCGAAGTAGAAAAATTAAAAAACAGCAACGCTCGGTTAACACGGGCATATCTGATCCTTGGGATGCTACTTTTTCTCGGCTAGATAAAACGCGAATGTTAACGATGACGACGAGACGATGACCACTACGAAGGGAACGACACGACGACAGCCAGGCTTAAGTGTTGGGTGATCTCACTTTCAGGGAATGCCGTCCGTACGTTTCACCGAAGTGCATCGTTCGTTGTCGCGACAACGATATCGACCTCATATCGCCGACGTGCCGAGCCACACCGCACCAACGCCTGTCCCTCACGGGGTCGAAAATAAACGAGACTCTCTCTCTCTCTCTCTCTCTCTCTCTCTCTCTCTCTCTCTTTCTCTCACGGTGGCGGAGGCAATGGTGGCAGAGTGAGAAAACGGGAGAGAGAGAGAAAGAGAAAGAGAGACAGAACGAGCTAAATTGCGTCTCGCGCGCCGCGAAAGGAGTATCGATCGCGTTATCGCCGGCGCTCGTTCGCTCGTTCGCTCGCGTCGGATGGCCGTGAAACACGCGGCCTGTGTTTTATTCAATTCCCCGAGAGGAAGCTCGACATTCACAAAGCCTCGCGCGAATGACATAAGAGGAGCCAATCGAGCAGCCAACGTGCGCGCTCGCACTCGCTCGCGCGCGGGCGCGCGAGACGCGCAAAAGCGTAACAGGTCAATGCCGATATCATCGCGGCGCGACATTGACCAAGGTTTCGATAATCCCGATAATATATATAAATTGCGCGTGCGCGTGCACTTGCCGATGATAAGCAACGCGATAACAACATAAATCTATAAAAAATAAACAATAAGTACTTTGTTAAACAAACGAATTATCGGAGCGAAGGAAAGGAGCGCGTAAAGAGCGCTTCGATCGAAAAACGTAGTAATAATATATATAATATAATCTCTCCTCTTTTTTCCCCTCTAATCTTTCCTCGCGACGCCGATTACGTCGGAAAACATAGGTTCCTAATCGAAAGTTATTCTATTTTGACCCCTCTATACGCTCCTCAAGTTTGGCAGTAACCTTTTGAATCGCCCTGTATAAGACTATTATGACTGTGGTAATTCCCGGCTGAAATTCGCAGAAAAATTTCGTGCCAGACGGTTGCGCAATCGACGATTACTCGCGATCGAACGACCGTCCACCTCGTTGCCGCTGCTAGTGGCCGATTCTCCGTTACGCGCGCGCGGCTTAATTGTTTTCCGTCGTTTCGTCAGTTAACCAATCATCCGTTATCGGGCCACCCGCGCCACCGCCAATTAATAAACCGTCGGACAAGCGGGCCGGATATGCGCCTCAGTTAGTTTACAATCGAGAGCACACGTCGGACAAATGTATCGGCGACGGAATCGCCGCCAAAACCACAAATGTAAGTACCCAGCAACATTTCTCGCTCGCTCTCCTTTCCCTCTCTCCTCCTCGACAGGATGCGCGCGATGCGCTTGCCGTAATCCAATTAATAAGTCGTAATATGTGGATCGCTTTCTCGCCTCCGCGCCGTCTCGTTCCTCTCGCACTTCGTTCTCTTATGCAACTCGACGCGCGCATCGACGAGCGTATTAAACCAAGGCTCGAGACGAACGTCGAATGTCTATATCGAGAGCGCGAGCGTGATGTCGACTAAAGTGCACTTTTTTTAAAGCGCGGAGACCTTCGCCTATATTATCCGCTCGGCTCCACCGACATATTTATATTTAATCCCGTGCGATAGACGCCTCCTCTCGCCCTCTCTTTTTTTTCACGCGGCCACTTAAGGGGGTAAAATAAGACACGCGTCGCCTTAACGAACCCCACAAAGTGTTGCTTAGAGAAGAACAACGCCTTCTAGCGTGCGCTCGTTCCCGCGCGCGCACCTTGCGCGCACGTCAAAAGAAGTCATCCAAACCGGTTGAGGGGGTCTAACCCGAAACCGCATTTCTCCATCCATCGCCGGACAGGGAGGGCGAGGGAGGACTGGGAGGAGGGGGAGAGAAACGGGGGGCGAGGGGTGAGGGAGATGAGCGCATCGAAAATCCGGAACGACGCGATGCGAGGAGAGGAAGACGGTCGTAATTGAGAATTTGCTAGCCGCGACGTTCGAGAGGACTGCCCACGCCCGCTCGATAAACAGAGGCGACCGTGGGAGTGGAGGTTTCAACGGCTTGGCAGGAGAGCGAAGAGCGGAGGGGAAAGAGAAGAGAAGAAAAAAGAAGACTTGATAAAAAGTAGAAGATTCAAGGAAAACCTATATACGATCTTCGGCGCGAGAGTGAATTTCTTTAATTTCGTCGTAATCTTCCGACGCGATGTTTCGATCAAGCGTAACACGATAATGATCGCAATTTCCTCGCGCTACAAGAACGGCAGTTGGAGGAAAAAAAGAAAATCCAATAAACTCGTAAAATCCTCTTAATTCGACTGATAAAATAGGTGGAACGCGCATTTCAATTACGAGGCGTAAATACAGGGACCGTTTTCCTGCTCCGATAACGGAGGGAACCTGGTCTCGGAGAAATCACACATTGCACATTCCGACGAGTTTCGATTCCTGATTAACGATATTAATTATGACTAACGCGTGGCGATCGATTACGCTGAGATTCGCGTTTACGATGAGGCTCGCCGAAGAGAAGGAGGAAAAGAGCAAATTGCCACACGGCGGAGCGTGAGAAAGAGAGACAGAGAAAGAAAAAGAAAGAGAGAGAGAGAGAGAGAGAGAGAGAGAGAGAGAGAGAGAGAGAGAGAGAGAGAGAGAGAGAGAGAGAGAGAAGGCGGCGCGTGCGCGAGCGAGACATCGCTCTCTCGCATGATAGAGCAAGGTGCAATGCTCGGGCGGCGATGCACAAACAGCGTCGGGCGTCGCGGTCCGCACCAGCCAAGGTCACCCGGGTAATGTCCCGATGCCCCCTATGCAGGACAAATTCAGCCACTCGGCCGAAAGCACACTCTCGAGTCCGCTCCGACGGACGGCGGCGGCGGCGGCGGCGGCGGCGGCGGCGGTGGCGGGTGGCGGGCGGCGGCGCGTCGGCGGGCCGGGAGGAGGCGGAGGAGGAAACCGACTCGCTCCTCTTCACCCGCTCGTTCCGCCTCCTCCCTCTGGAATCCGCTATTGAGAGGCGAGAGGGAACCCTGTGGTTAAAGCCCGGTGTAAGCGGTGGCGCGAGCGTGGCTCGTCCGCGTATGAGAGAGCGCGTTATGCAATGCGCCACGCCGAGCGCGAACAAAACGCGATCGATCCGGGCTTTGATTCGTCGGAGACGATGCTTGATCTCTGGGTCGGTAATTTATACAGCGTTGTAAACTACTGATCGATGAAGGATGCGGTAACGCGGATAAGTAATATGCAAAATAACAAAAAGACCCAACACTCTCAAGTTCACGGTTTAGTTCCGCCGACGCGGAGCCCAAACGCTCCAGAAGCGTCGTGACTGATCTTCTGAAGAAATCGGTCGATTTAAAAAAAAAAGACATTATCTCAATATGGTTTTTACGCCAGTACGTAACGAGATTGTATATCATTCTCCCAAATTTATCACGTAAACGTAAATAAAACGCACAAAGGGGACTCGGTAGGGGGGAGAGAAGGGTTAGGGCTCACGCATAAACGCGGCGAAAGAAATGGAGTGCCTACACGTGTTCGGCACGGTTCTTGCGCGAAAAATCGTACGACGGGACGAGGAAAAAAAAAGCGCTCGCCTTTGCGTACGCGCGTCACGCACGCCCGTGCAGCGGCGCTACTTATTTTTATGACGGACGCGCTCGCGCACGCACGCTATCGCGAGCGGCTTCGTGGAATATTTTGTTTGCGGCGCATCCGTCCGCTGACGAAACCGGATGACGCTCTCGGGACTGAAAGTCAAGCGCGTCTCCAATGAAAGAGAGCACAAGGAATAATTTAAAAAAATATATATGTATATATGCGTCACGTGTGCGCGTGGAATTTATCCTTATCGAACGGCGCACAGCGCGTTAAAAGAACGCCGAGTGTTTAGATATCCTCGTATTAGCCTCTAATCCCAATATCTATTAAGGGGATCCTATATAGTGGCAGTAATTACCGACATTTAGTTAAAAGCATACGACTTTTAATTGGCTTTACGGAATTGCAAAATTCTTTTACAGAATTAAAGTACGCACAAAAATGTAGAGGGCTAGGGTCGGTTTTACATAAAAAACGAAACAAAAATTAAAAATTTGGGCACATAGAGCTGTCACTGACGACAATATTTGCTTATACATAAATACTGCAGTTTATATATACAAAATGAGATACAAGCCCTCTAGGGAAAACATTTAAGAACAATATCATGCAATTAGAGCTAAGATTAAAAGCCTAAAAAAAAGTTGCATACTTTTAACTTTTAGATGTACAAAAGCACATGCAGGTTGATAGGATAAACAGTATTGCGTATAGCGAGAGATGGCGCAGCGATTGAACAAGGACAAATTACTATAGTTAGACAAGGACAGATATAGAGAAAACAGGATTAGAAATGTTAACATTTACTGCGTTCGGCAATACAAATCTGAGGCGTCGGAGTGCTCTTTTACCTCGCAAATCGTTCGGCATTGCCTATAATGCCGAACGATTTGCGAGGTAAAAGAGCACTCCGACGCCTCAAATTTGTATTGCCGAACGCAGTAATTATCGATATCGAGGAAGTTCGGCCTTCGCCGAGGCCTTCGCTATAGGATCCCCTTAAGGTTATTGAATCCTGAAATCTAATCCTCGGTATATATTTTTCAGATTAATATCCTAAATCGACCTTTAGTGGCCGATTTCACAGTCTCCGATTAACTTAATCCTCCGATTAAACTCACTCTTCGTCTCTTTCTAGGGGGACAGTTAGAAAGAGATGCAGAGTGAGTTTAATCGGAGGATCATATTAATCGAGGACTGTGAAATCGGCTTTTAATATCCTACAATGTTAAGAGGATAAACTGTCGTAAACAAGCACGCTCAATATTCTCTTGAAGGACATGCCGGTAGAACGTGAATAGTTTTCGGAAGTTCGACCGTTAAATTCCTGGAACGTTCACATGGTTTCGGAATCCTTTGTACTCGGCACTCTTGGACGTCCCGCCAACGTCACAAAGCTCTTGTTTAAAGCGGCATTAACCTATTGAAACGTAAGTTAACGGGGAACAAAGTTTACGACGCTTTGAGAATCTCGCCGTTTGTTTTTAACGCAAAACGCATCACACAGTCTTGGCCGGCGCCCAATTAAGTCTGTCCTTTTTGCAATATCATCTCTCGACGTATGATCGCGTCTATATATCGGATACTGTACATATAACTTACGCGAACGGAATAATGGGCGCTGCGCAGTTTTCGGCGCGCGCGCGCGCGCGCGAAAGCGATTGTTCGCGCACGAGCGAATCGTTTTCCCGGAACGAATACGTCGTTTTTCGCCAAAATTTAATTACGGCAGCGACGATCGGCCCGAATTCGCAATGACATAACCACTCCCAGCTTTGTATTCCCAGTCGAATCGATTATTCCGCGACGCGCCGTATCAGTCGCCACTCAAGCTAATTCCAAGTAATTGATAGATTACCCTGTTTGTTTTTCCGAAACGTTCGCGCGATCTGCGCCGGCGAGTTTCGTATTTAAAAAAAATATTACGCCATTCAGAGCGTAAGCGAGCCGATATAGGCGCGAGTTATCAATGCCCGTTATCTGTCATTGATTACTTATGCAAGATATGCTATTCAACGAGACGCAGCGGCGAGTTGCGAGCTGCCAAACATAAAAATAGGTCGACTTTACGACGGATCACGTTGCGTCCATCGCGAGCGTGTATACGCGAAAATCATTTGGCGCGAGCGGCCACTTTGGTTTCTATAACGATTTCGCAAGAACCTCATCGCCTCATCGTGATATAATCTAATTCGACGCGTGGCTTTTGTTTACCCGTTCCCGATAGGCAAAACACGGACTTTTCCATGGACACAGAGTCTATGTCGCGGCGACACGTGGCAGATGATTAACTTCGGCATCATTTTCCGCGAATTTAAATGCGCTTCCTTCATAAATCAATCGCGCGATACTAATCTAATTGAAGGGCGGGAAAATCTCTCGTGTATTAAGCAACGAGGTTGTTGTCGACATATATCCCGCGCGACACGTGGCGTTATTATTTCGCATCATTTCCTGCCCGCTTCTGTCGACGTTGCGAATTTAATTGCGCTCTCTTTCATAAATCAATCATATAGCATATGAATTCTAATTGCAGACGGAAAATCTCACACGTGCCAAGCGACGAAGCCGTAAATATGTATTAATCTAACGTGGAACTATGTCATTTTGCACCTGACAACGTTCAAAACATACCGATTAGTGTGATTGAAAGTCGAATTCGTTAAAAGTGAAAATTATACAAATCGAAACTAAAAGCGCGATTATAATTGCAATTGTTTGCAGAAAATACATAGTTCTCGTTATTTTCGCGCATCAAAGAATGATTCATCGCACAAAATCACCTCCGCGAGAACGCTTGTAGAAAAATAACTAGAAAACATAACAGCTAGTGCACTTATACAAATACATCTGTTTTCTTCATCTCTTTTTTCCTACTTTTATCGCAGGCCCTAAAATAAAACAGGTGAATTTAATTCACAGGCACGAATTTACATGGAAAGCGAAATTTTGCCGAAAAATAACATTTCGTCGATGCGGTTCGTGCGGGCCGTAAAATACGGCATTTACAGTCCATAAAATACGCCGATATTCACGGTCACGCGCCGCGTAAATTTTGAATGCAACTGCAATTCTGCAACGGGCGCTAAAAAATGACGTCAGCGAAAAAAAGCACGGATTCCGAAAACACGGCACTCTCTTAAAAATCTCCTGAAAAAAAGACACGTGCACGGAGAGAATTTTATATTAAATTTTACTATGCTGCCGCACCAACTGCGGACCATCAAGACGCCACAAGTTTAAATGCTATGAACATAGCAGTCAATGCTATAATTATAGCATTCAATGCTATAATTATAGCATTAAATGCTATGATCGTAGCATTGAATGCCATATAGCATTTAAACTTGTGGCGTCTTGATGGTCCGCAGTTGGTGCGGCAGCATAGTTAATATAAAATTCTCTCCGTGTGTCTCTAAAATAGGATGCAGAGGTTATGAAAGACAATATATACGCACATAAGGTAAACGTCCCAGTGGCCGGACACGTACCAGTGTCCGACCACATTAGAAAAAAATATTTACTATTTATTTGAACAATTAAAAATAATAATTATTGTAAAAAAAACTTTAATATTTAACGATTAATTGGGAAAAAGCTTATTTTTATTTTTACTTGTTCAAATAAATAGTAAATATTTTTCTCCAATGTGGTCGGACACTGTTACGTGTCCGGCCACTGGGACGTTTACCTTATATCCACGCGATACAGATCTCTGGATGAAATTTACATTACGATTGATCTTCAAATCGAGTTCTTTGTCCCCGATAAAATTTTATTACGACATTAAGTTACATAGATAGAAATCTATCTACGTATTCTCGTTTGATTTGAATTTTCTTAAAGGAATAACGTTCAAGTTTAGAAAGCAGATTCCTCAAATAAGAGAAGGTCAATATACAAACGTGCATTGTATAAATCTCGCGTTTACACGAATGTCACGAGAATGTTTGAATCAGGTTCGTTTGGCTTTCAGCACGCGATTCGTCGTCGACGGTTAACGAGATGAATCGCGCGCCAGGATCGAACGCAGATTCGTCCGCAGGCTGATGCATTTGACCTCCCGTAGGCACGATGTGCATTCGAGCTATTTTCGCAGGATAGCAATTTAGTTTACCCATCGAGCCGTCTCATATTCTCGTCCAACAATGGGGGATATTTATGAAACGAGAATAGAGAAAGCTCCGATTATAACATTTATATTGTATCTTAATCGGATTTGGCCTTTGCAGCATTTAATTTCACATGCAATCAGAATACTTATTGTTAGTTGGATAGAGAGAAAGTTTCCCGCTGAAATATAGACACTGTTAAATTTGTTAAATTAGTGTGAGTTACACTCGATTTGAGTAATTTTTAACCGTTCTTATAGGTCACCACTGTCCTACTCAATATGTCGTTAACTAAACTAATAAAGTTAAAATAATACTGTTTTGTGTTAAAATAATAAATAACAAAATGTTATTTAACTCACGGTATTGGTTTAAATTTCATCCTTTGATATTTAACAGTGTAAGCTTCGAAATATCTTATTTATCAAAGTATATCCTATATCAGAAACTGACACGGGTGATGATCTTCAGATATCTCCAGTTTGAGCCGCGACGTAACGTCGCATTGAATTCGCATTCGTTGCATCACAACTCCTCGTCCCTTTTGTCTTTCTTTGTGTTTTATTTCCTGTGGGAGGTCGATCCGGCGTTCGCGCGCGCTTCTCACGGCCACGAACCTCATCCCGCCTTCATCCCGCGTGCGGGCGCTATTTCTAAAGCCTCGTGTCCACGATGCTACAAATCGCCCCGAGATCTCTGACGGAGGAAGAATTAACCAATTGCATTGGTCAATTGGTCGAATTGTTTAAACGTGATTGGTCAATTCTTCCTCCGTCCAAGATCTCAGAGCGATTTCTAGCATCGTGGAACACAAGGCTTAAGGCTTAAGTGCCAAAATTTAAGGTGCCGTTGCACCGGACGCGCCGACGACGGAATCGAAGTCGCACGAGTGGGTGGTCGCCCTCGGGAGCGAGCGGCGACTCCACCGCGCAATGCGCATATATATATAGTTTATATACACGCGTGTGCGTTACGTGTGCGAGCGAGCGAGCGAGCGAGCGCGCGAGCGCGTTGCTATGGCACCAGCCCGTGCGGGCACCGCCTAGGACAGGTCAGTGACAAAGCAAGGTCACGTCAAGTGCTTCGAGAGCTTTCGGTATGCGCCCCGATCTCGTCGCGCGCGCGTTTGCTCCCGCGACAGAGGCCTCGTTTCTCCGCCATTTGTTCCTGTAATCTGATATGTCGCGCGCGGTAGATGCGCCATGGCCGCCATGGATTAATCGTATCCCTTTCGTGCTTTAGTCCAGTCGCCAGGTCGATTGAGCATTTTTTCGAGGTTGATGGCTTAAGTTAATGTTTTTTTATGTTTTTTGGGTCGTAGAACAAGAATCTGTAAATAGTTTTTTCGTAAGTCGATGCAATAAAAAGTTATTAACAATTTATTTGTTTAAATTGCCCTAGCGATCAAACTATACATCCTATAAAAAAATGAACTGGAGAAAATTTGTTGCTCTTTTCACGACGAACAAAATGGCGTTTGAATTTTTCCAAAATCTTGATTATTGACGGAAATATGTCAATTTTTAGGTAATTACTGCCTACGCGTCGCGGCGTACACTAGGCGTGCGCGCTCGCGCTCACATGAGTTTTGCTCCTTTAATTTTAATTTAATTTATTTTTTTGTTCCTTTTTTATCCTTTTTTGCTCCTAGGGTACTCCGCGACGCGTAGGCAGTAATTACCTAAAAATTGACATATTTTCGTCAATAATCAAGATTTTAGAAAAATTCAAACGCCATTTTGTTCGTCGTGAAAAGAGGAACAAATTTTCTCCAGTTCATTTTTTTATAGGATGTATAGTTTGATCGCTAGGGCAATTTAAACAAATAAATTGTTAATAACTTTTTATTGCATCGACTTACGAAAAAACTATTTACAGATTCTTGTTCTACGACTCAAAAAACCTAAAAAAAAACATTAACTTAAGCCATCAACCTCGAAAAAAATGCTCAATCGACCTGGCGACTGGACTACTTGACGCTTTCTCACGCGCCAGCGGTAAAACACCGCCTCCGCCTCACATATAAGTGTATGCATTGATTCCTTTCGTACTAAATTAAAATGTTAATGTTACGTATACTAAATTAGAATTACCCTGATGCGATTATCCAGGATGTTATCTGCGACAACATCCGGATGCCCCTTGTCTCGCGGATTAAATATTTCGGGACGCTCTATCCGAGAACGGATTCGAAGAAAAAGATTCCGTCATTCCATATGCAAGGAGATTCAGCAGGATGCAACGACCCGGCGGCCTGTCCAAGGCGATCCGGCCGGTGACGTATCGCGCGAAAAAAAAGAAATCACGGGTAACGCACCGCGCGCATCGCGCTTTCACTAAGAATAGGCAGCAGCGGCATCGCGGGCGCATACGAATTATCGTGTGAAAACATCGTAAACCATTCTCTCTCTCGCTGCCGCCGCTTAACCCTTTCCAGCACACACGCGTTCCTTTCGTGCGCAATCTGGATAAAAACGCGGCTCTATAAATTTTCTGGATACGATCAATCGAGAGACTGAAATCACACAAAGCTCTCTTGAATTTAGAACACCGGTGGAAAATACGAGAATTGTTTGAATAATATCCCCCCCCATTAGTAGTTGGAAAAGAATAAGGAATTCAGAACAGAAGTAAGCCAAGTACGAGAAACAGTTTAGTTTACGGGAGCATCGCTTTCGCAAATAATCTTCAGATACCCCCTTCTCCGAATAATTTTTGCCGGCGAAAGACTACGTAATTTTACGACGCTGTACTCAATCGCTTTCACATTCTTCCGAGTGCATTTTGCATAAAGAGGTAATACGATTCCGTAAAAGAAAAAAGAAAAGAAAAGAAAGAAAGAAAACAGTGTTACAATGTGAAAGTGACAGATGGAGAGAGGCAGTAATCGCGTGCCGTAATTTAATTAATGATCGAATGGGTAATCTCTCCCGCCAGTCTTTGTTCTCGTTCGCGCAAAATACCTCGTTTTTCTCCATCTTTCCCTGACGCTGAGAAGCGTCCGTTCTCAGATCGTTCGACGGTTACTACCGTCGCTTTAATTAAATCGAGGTTTCTCCGCGAGCAAGTGCGAAGAAAAGACTATAACGAAAAGAATAGAGAGAGAGAGAGAGAACGCGCGATCCGAGATACGAAAATCGCGAATAATAGTGAATATATTAATGCGGGCGGTGATATTTTTTAATACACTCTCGTCATCGTTAGACCTCGCTTAAACTTTTATTTCGCGACAAATCGCTGGGATGGAAACAGGTCTGCGCGAAAACGAATAAAAGAAAACATCGTGGGGCAAAACGGGGACGCGTGTGTCGTCGCAAGCGCGATCTTTTTTCTTTTCACAGCACCGCGAAATTAAGGCAATGACATTGTGTCGCAAAATGACGACACACCCTGTTTATCGAAGGAGGTAAAGGCCGCCACGCTTTACCAGAATGACTACGCATTTTCGCGTTCGGCGAATTACGACGATGCGGCATCAATTATGCAAATCGAGCAAACAATTTCTTACCAAGTTCTTGATTATCTTAAAATTATCAAAATTGTACGCGTAAATTCCTCGAAGAGCCATTACGACACTGATAAAGACACGTTTAGTTATCTATTACCTATACCTACTTCTGCCTTATCTATTTATCTGTTGTCTAATAATAGGATCTTCCCTGAGCGTCACACTTTTCGTAAATAAAAGTACGTCGCAGATGATTACATAAGGAAACTCGTGTTGTAAATTTTTGCGTTCCATTTTATCTCTGAAATCTCGCGTAAAATCCACGTGAGTGTTGCCGATGTTTCAACTATACGTGTACTTCGCGGTCTGAATTTTGTTCTTCCGAGAATCCGCTACAATTCTGTTCTCTCAGAGCTATTACTAAAACGGACCATATAATTGTTGAATGAATGTAATTACGAACGCCGCATCTGTCACTATAAATATTCCTAAGCCATTGTTTCACATATTACAGTCGTTATTAATATTCAATAAATGCATGGGACTTGGTAAAATTTATTTTGTGCGTTAAATTAAAGACCGTTCGGTTACAAATTTCATACAATTTATTGAATTTATCAAAGCACTCGCATAACATTTAAGACAAAACGGAAATCAATTACCTGATACACATAAAAATCAATATATGTATTTTAGGTTCTTATCGCCGCGAGCTCCATATCAGACTGACCTGAAGTAATCGGATAATAATTACTCGAAATAACTCGAATATCAAATAATATGAATATTTACCTGCTTATATATACGCAGCATGAGGAAGATTTGAAAAATTAACAATTCGCTTTCGAGCTCTTCTTGAGGATGGCCAAAGTTGCGCGAAAGGTTGAACGAACGTGAAACGAGATTCGTTAGCGAACGAATGGGGAAAGGGGGCGGGCAGATTCGAGTGAGAGTTTCTCTCTGGGGGTCATTGACAAGCGATGGATTTACGACGCGAATGAGACGCGCGATGTCTTTCGCGAGCGAAATCCCTCAGCGCGGCGCGGCGCGGCGGGCTGGCCGGATGCGGAAACCGCGCAATTATTTTCTTACGAGAAGCGCGCGGCGTCTTGCGTCACGATGTTACCTAGTGGAAAAGCGATCGGCTAACCGGCTGTCACGGAGAAAGAAGGCGGAAGCTTTCGCCAAGCGACAGCCCCCCCCCCCCCCTTAATATTTCAAATCCGTTAGTTATGTTAGAGGAAACAAAATATCGAAGGCCGGAAGGAGCAAGGATCCAAAGGGCAAACGTTTGGAAAGTCTGTACATTAAATTTGGTAATATCGGAATAGCTGCGATAGCTGCTTTTGTGAAGATAACGACGATAATGTTAACGCACAGTGATTCATTGTTATGTTACCCGGAGAAAAGACGACCACGCATTGCTGATTCACGAAATTTACGAAGTGAGAGTCGCCGGACGGTCATCGCCGAGCGTTTCGTTGCAAATCGAGGTAACTGACCGGCGCGGCGTCTCGTCCGCGAGCTGGTTTACCCTCGTAGCGACATCGGAGAAAGTGAGCGTGAAACGGGGAAAATAATTTTCCACCTTTTGCGGAATTTCATCGCGGAGAAAACCGACGGCGCGATCGCATTTAAGGGAAAAACTCACGCGACAGTATCGGTCGCGTAAACAACGTCTTAATTGCTTAATTCAAAATTTCACAATTAATAACTTATTGACACGATACAAACTTTCAGACTGGCCTAGTTCCAAAAATCGCGGTTTAACGAGCTCGATCCGGTTGGCCGAATTTCGATCGTTCACAATGACGCGGACAAGATATCTCGACTCTCGGAACGGCGATGGCATTGATCGTCAGCGGGCCGGAAGGAAAGGGACCTCCGACGCGAAATCGAGGTGACTTACCTGTCCGTGACATAACGAGCGGCGGCGTCGCGGATGAGCGCCCGGTCTCGTCCCGTCATTTTCACCGGCAAATATTTACGAGGTCGATTCACCGCCGCCGGGCGACCGGACCGGACGACGATGATGACTCTCGCGCGAGCGCGAGCGTAACGAGCAAGGGAGAAAGGGGACGCGACATGAAGGAAGAAAGGAAGGGAGGAATCGCCGCCGCCGTCGCCGCCGCCGCGCCGGAAGAAAGACGCGGTGTGTTGCGGCCAGTGTCAGTGGCCTTGCTTTCTGCGACCCACTTTCTACCGCCGGTACCACAGGCGAGAATACCCGCGTGCGCACACGTAAAAGCGTGCGAGCGCGCGATCGTGAAATGCAATGTCGCTGTCACCCCGGGGAAAAACGCTCGGCGAATTTTCACGTGACCCTCGCGACACCGCGGGGAAGATGACGAAATGTTTAAAAGAAAGAAATTCTGAATTATTTATATTATATTATATTATGTTATTTATATTGTATTTTATTTTATTATGTATATCTCTAATTAGCAATTTTTAATCTTTAGAGATTGTGTGATAAATAGATGTAAATGTATTTTCGCACGGAAGCCATCAATTCTAATACGAGAAATTGACGCAACGCTAGAGAATGGATTCTAAAAATATTCGTCTTTGCAAGAAAGATCATTGCCACTGGCGAGTACAATCGAAGGTATAATTCAAGGCCGTTGAAATTAGCATTAACTCATTGACTAAATTCTAGACGCGTTATACGTTTGCATACATAACGTTGCATACATTGCGTTGCGTTGCGCGAAACATACGTTTGTGACGAATAATCGAGTTTAATGTACGTAGTCTGTCTCACGCATGACGGTATAGCCGGTAGTAATTACAATTTAAATTAACCTATAGGGGATTACAATACAAGTTAGCCGAAGAAATTCATCGGATTTCTCTCGACGTACTTCCAGGCATTAATTACGGCGGTCTCTAATCCGATCGCCGGGCTTACGTAAGCACACAAACAGGTGGCGGTGTTATTATCGCGAACGCGACTGGGGGGTTGGTGGTTATAAAATAAACATCAAAACGTGTCACGGGACGTACGATGCGATCGAGAGCCGATAGAAAGTAAAATTAGCCCGAAGAGAGGAGAGGAGGCGTTTGCGTCGCACATATCCTGCTGTAGGTTGTTGACACCTGGCGTGTCGATGACGACGGCGACGAGGATTGGAAAAGGTGTTGATGCTAACTCGGCATTGCATTAGCATTTCTTCGCCAACAGCCACGATCGATGTTGTAATCGAGCGGCAGCCGAGTTGATCGACTCAGAGCACCGAGACAATTTTACGCCGGGGAAAATTATCGCACTGCGATAAATGATCCTGCTACGTTCCAGCGACTATAGATTTATTAATAGAAAGAGTAGATAAATGGGAAATTTAAAAATCAGAGAACGGGAAAATTTTAGAGATCCCGTTTGGAGAAACAAAAAGAATCAGCGGCATTATCGCCAAGAGATAATTTGATCGGCCTAAACACTCGACTGGGTATATGCCAAATTAATCCGCTGATTTATCGCTAATTGCTTATAAAGTGTATAATTAATCGACGAGCAGTGATTTATAGAGCCGGGAACTCTCCGAATTTCCGACGCTGCGCGTTTAAATACGAGGCAAACGTGAACTACGAGGCAAATTACGTAAGCTCCCATCGCTCGCGTTGTAATTATTCTCTGCCGCGCGCGTGCCTCGTGTGTCTTCCAAGAAGGAAGCATAAAGGATCAAAATAATCACGAGTCTTGGCTCGCGGCACTGCAACGAGACAAGACTCCGTGGATATCGTTGCTCGTCGCACGTGCTGGCGCAAGTAAGGAAAAGAGCGAGCGAGAAAGTCCGATGACAAAAACGGACTTTCTCGCTCGCTCTTTTCCTTACTTGAAGGGAAAAAGAAAGGGAGGATACGCGTGTGCGCACGTGCGGGAGATAAGCGTCCATCGCGCGCGATGGACAGTGTTACGCGTGTCGCAACGCGTGCTTTCCACGCGGGCACGCGCAGCGTATGAAAGCCGTCGTCTATTAAAATCAGGCGGAGAAAAATAAACCGTTGGATTCAAATAATTCGCCAATTACCGTAAATTTATATCGACAAATACATTCTATCTTTTTTCGGTACACCAAAGGAAAGGAATTCATTATGTTATCATTCATAATAGCTTAGTCTGGATCCACCCTAACATGCAATTCCTTGTTTTTTTTTTAACACGCGTTTAAGATGCAATTTGAGAAAATAAAGAGAGGGCTAACCCGTATGTATAATACAGCATACGTGTAAACATATAGCACGGCCACAATGTAATACGACATACGTTATGTGCGCTTGACCGCGTATACGAGCGCACGCAAGTTCGCGCGTAACGCGCATCCGCTTTATATAGTTAGCAAAGCGCTACCGCGTGTAATAGCGTGTAATGCCGGCGCTTGTTCTTACGAGTTCGCGATTGCACAGCGCGCGTAACCCGCTCGAGTAAGTTGGTATAAGAGCTCCGTTCTGTAACCGCTTTTGCGAGCGATACCGTACGACGCGCGCGTCTGCGGACACCGAGACATCCGGGCTCTGTCCCGGTTAACCTTGTTCCTCAGTAACTAATTAAAGAACCGTGAAGGAATATCCCTCGCAATGTTTCGGACGAATTCGGACCGAGTTTGGACCGGGAACCGGGAGCGAATCAGTCGTTTATAAATCATTGAGTAAAGGGAATTGATTATTCTAGCTCAATTTCTAATTCTCACGCATTAGCGCATTACGCGAATCAAATCGCAAATTTAAAAGTGAACCGAGAATTTGTAAAAATTGTCTAAAATGGCGGTACCGTTTAGCCAATAATCGATCAATTGCATCGACGTTATCTCACGTTGGGAATAGCGTTCCGCTTGCCCGCCGCCACTATTTTAACGCGCGCACGCCCGTCACACTAAATACACCTAATTGATTCGCAATATACGTTAACGTAGATACGCACGTCTCCGTGAGCGATCGCTCGTGAAAGCCAAGCTGAGCCGCCGATTAGCGGTGGCGTCCGGCAGGCAGGTTAGCGTGCGTTTCGCTTTAGCGCGGAATGAGTTACATAAAAGTCGAGTCGGGACCGCGCGCGCGTTGTGGAAGGCCAATGTCCTGACCGATCGGTACGACGACGCCATCGCTCGTGTAATAAGAAATGCACCGCTCAAGCGGTTTCTCTTTCGCGGTGAACGACACACGTCCACGCTCGAAACGGATGAACACGCGTGGGTTGTTGTCGTGCGCCCTGCAATTTTTTCCTCAGAATCCTCGCGCATAATTAAGTATTTCTAACACAATTAAATAAATTGCGAAGAAATTAGACAACTTGTGTGGGAGTGATAAAGTTATGTGTATCATTTTCAAAACAAAATAAAACGCCAATGTATGTACATATATTTAATTCATATTAAATATGTTCTTAATTAAAGTATTCTCTACTCGATGTTCTGAATTATTTATTTAAGGATTAAGAAATTGACTGAGAATGTTATTTAATTAAACATACTTTTTCACTTATCATTCTTGAGAAGCTTTAAGTTACAAATCTCACTCGTTGATTTATAAAACTCTGAGTCGTGTGTCTGCGATCAGGAGCGATCAAGGAGGATTCCGTGGATTTTCTCGGCATTACGCAGATTAATCCGCTCGCTCGATCTCACATATCGCGAGCTGAATAGAATTGCATAGTCGGTGCACCGATGGGGAAGAGCGAATAGCGCCGACCGATTGGAGAGGAGATTGGAGAGGAGACTTTCAAATGTATACGAATGCACTTGCCGTAGAAACTTTCTTCGGAAACGGGACGAGAGCGCGCGCGAGAAAGCAACTCGCTCCCTTATAAGCGTATTTCATAACTGCTTAACGTTCCGTAACGCGCGGCAGGGGGATAACACGGGCGGGCGCCACGGCCCTCATGTTACAAGGGCCCGGGAGCCAACAAACTACACCCGGTCTCGTTGCCTGACGTAATTTCACGCTTTTCCCCACTTCTCTTGTCTTGTACGCGTAATTTGAACTTTCGGCGTAATTCTACGCGGCTTTATCTAAAACACTGCGAAAATGCAATGTCTCAGACATTATATATACTATTATTGGGAATGACTAGACTCCACAGATTTAAAGATGTTTTTATATTACGATCACAGTTATAAATAATTCATATGTTTTTACATTTACGAGAAAATATAAGGCATATATGTATATGTATGACTCTTTTTTTCTATTTTCGGAGGTACGGGAGAAACCGAGAATCTACAGTTATGACTCATGACGAGATGAGGATCGGATTAAGAAACTGCCGTGCATACTGTCACGTATCATCCACGATTTCAGAGATCGCGATCGGCGGGCCGGGGTCGACGAACGGCGCTGCCGGTTTCGACACATCGCTTCCGCCAATTCGGCGGAAAAATCTGTCGATTCAGGATCCTCCTGTCGCAAGTGCATGCCGGCCGATACCGTCGACGCGCGGGTCCTAACGGGGTCAACGACTTTCTCCGATTACCTGCGCGCGCGCGACAATGTCGCTGCAATTACAGCGCGACTTGCAATTTTTGAAACGTCGCGACGGGACGATAAAAATACCGTGATATCTTTCACATTAGATAACTCGTTAGTAAGATAGCTATCGTCGACTGGCGCTTGTCGGAACGAGAAATTTTTGTTTTCTTGCTCAAAGCGTAATTTCTCCGCGCCTAAGCCTCGCGATAATAAATCAACATCGCGCCGCGTTTCCTGGTGATCAGTTAGGGCCGCGAGAATCACCTTCGTGTCTTTCCTCGATCCCGATTACGTAAATTATCGTGCGTGCCTTGGCGATCAATGGATGAGCCTCCAAGTTAGTTTCTTATACGATGTATAGACGCGTCAAGAGAAACTTGGCAGGCCGGCGATAGTTCGCGGACGCGTTAGCGTTTCCCCACCGGCCGGCATTGCTCTAGAAATTGCAGCTGCGAACGTGGTGGTGGGACTGCTCCGGAAGAGTAAGAAAGCGGAACGGCGAGTGCCACGTTACACGTACTTGAAACTTTGTACGTGGCCCGTGACGTGTCTCCGCGATCGCATCTCTTTTTTCCCTTCCCCGATAATAATCCAAGTCGATAAACTCGATAAAGAGAAGATCCGCGATCTGCAGTAAGGTATTATTCGGTAAGGTATTAATTTCAGGAAACTCGAGGGTCGTTCCTTGCTGCCGATGAGATAAAAATAAAAAATAATGAGGCTACTGCCCCGCGTGTCATGAAAATGATACTAACTGAAGCCCGGCTTGTCGGAAGGCGCTGAGCCCCGGCCATAATTTCACACTGAAACAGGGGGTGAACGATGTTGACAGGACGAGAATAACTAATGAGAAGCGAAATGCCTTACGTGCGAAGGGATCACCGTTTTCGAGCATCTGCGAGCGGAAGGCTAATTATTCTAGCCTTCGTCAGAGAGCGGGAAAGAATTAATCTTGATTAAGTTAGAACGGTTGAGGGATGGCAATTTTAAGCCACCGGTATTTTTAGATGATCGAGGGCGGGATATAAAGAGTAAAAAGGTGCGGTTTCCCGTTTCGTGATATGAAAGTTTTTCCAACGACAACGATACGCTGTTTATCACTCGAATATCGTCGATCGTTATCGGCTGCTCATTCAAGGGTTACCGCTGACTTTCTCGTACAATTTCTGCACGTTTCGCGATCGCGTGTCGAGTCCGCCTTGCAGTCCCCGAGATAATAATCTTCCCCCCCCCCGATTACGAGACAGCACAAAAACCGTGTAACAACGCGGCATGTTGTCGTTGAAAATTATTTGATGTTTGTAAATACTCGTCGCGGTTTTTAAACCTTAGATATATATTTTTAAAACTACACTGAGAAAAAAAACTATTGCTTCAATTAAAGTGCTATCACGGGGTGCCAAAAACATAAGTAGTTTAATTAATTAAATTATTGGTTTAA
This sequence comes from Temnothorax nylanderi, assembly GCF_030848795.1. NCBI lineage: Eukaryota > Metazoa > Arthropoda > Insecta > Hymenoptera > Formicidae > Temnothorax > Temnothorax nylanderi. The sequence continues at coordinate 128,736 of NW_027249198.1, read as the reverse complement.
TAATCCAGATATTGGGTCTAATAATAATAGAATTGAATAAACTGTACTTATGTTTTTGGCACCCCGTGATAGCACTGTAATTGAAGCAACAGCTTTTTTTCTCAGTGTATAGGCTCTTTCAGACTTGAAATTTTGGGAGAAAATTAAATTAAAGAGAAAATTAATTTATCTCGAAAAAATATAATTTAAACATTGCGAAAAACTCGGAAATTTATGCAACCTATATACAGGAATTAATTAACCTTGGATATTTTTAAGTCCAGCCATTCCTAGATAAAAGAATTAAGATGCAGGAAAAATTAATTTAATGCTAGAAACTCTTGAAAATTTGCGAAGCTTATATAAGGTTAACTAATCCTAGACATTTCTAGATTTAGAATATTCCGAAAGTATTTAAGATAAAAGAGAAATTAAATTTCTGCCGAAAATTTTAATCCAGACACACCGCGAGAAACAGTCGGAAACCTGTTGTTCCGTATACAGAAGTTGATTAACCCTTCCATCGTTCTCGGTTTCTCGATAACTGAAACTCGCGGAGGGCGAGGAGGCGGCATTATTATATTATCGTATGCAGACGCCATTCTTCCATAGACGAGAATAGATGCAGGCGGGCGCCATTGTTGCGTCGTGAAACGAGCGATGTGGAAGAATAACAGGAATACCTAACACACCCATTCTGCGCCTATTATGCCGGGGAGTATGATTATACGCGCGCGAGCCGTGTGTCAACGTGATTCCCGTGCTAAGGCCGGGTCTACAACCAGCCCAGCGCTTAGCCGAGGTGTCATAAGCCGCGGGCTTATGTAATGCAGTTTTATGCTCGCGTTACTAAAATCGCGCGCGCGAGCACCTACGCGAGTCGTCCGTTTCGTCCCGTACCGGAGGATATCAACGCTACTTGGACTTTGACCTCGCAGTGATGTCACGAAATATGCATTTCTGTTTATGTCAAATATACGCGAGCGCTGTCTTCACAATTTCATACACATTATTCAATTCTACGTATACACAGTACACACCGTTCGTGAGGGATATGGCCAATCGCGAGAGAGAGATTTTCATATCGTCACTACGGATCGCAATTTAGCCGTAAATTTGCGCGATAAAATTAGTAATCTGGTCGTATTACGCGAGCGCGATCGGAAATTTTTGGAGGAAGATTTATATCCGCTCGTCGTTCAATCGCGTCATTACTTAAAGCCGTATTAAGCCCAAGCGCTTTGCGAAAACATTTTAACGAGCGTCCGCGCATTGTTATGTCACCGGCGCGTAATTTATCGCGCGTGGCATTATTTCGCCCGTTGCGCGAGACCGCAGTGAAACAATAATCGACGGGGGGCGGGAGGACGGAGCTAAAATCATTTACATTGACAGCGACCAGCGACCGCGTGTAACGATTACCAGGACAAATTTATAGTCGCTCATAAAACACGCGGATATACAAATGATTTATAGCGCCTCGTGAAGCGCGAAAGTCGACGACGAGCAATAATTATCGCAAAAATCGTTCGACGTGCATCGCGGCAAACGTCTGTTCCCGGCTTCGCCGATATATACGACGGCAAAAATCGGATCGTTAAGCGGGAAAAATTCGCTTCCCAAGAGGGAAGCGGAAGGGAGGGAGGGGGGCGTTTCCTTCGTAACCCCGCTCAAACATTTGTCGTATAGTGGCGAAGTTTCGACGCAATACACACGTAAGTTCTGACCGCCGTCGTGACTCACTGCGTGCACTTTTAGCTCTATCGATCGTGTTATCTGTGCTATCCATCCCCTTAGAGCAAGCGATACACCGTGTTACCCGACCGAATTACGTGGACGCGAAGGACTGTCTCTGGTTGCGTCGCGAAATCGCGTCAGTCGCCGACCTGATTCGCGCGTTGATTCGGGAATTCGAGAGAAGAGGTAAACGAGAACGGGGGGAAACTCTGTAAATGACAAATCACGATCGTCCGATTTTTTTATCGGGTGCGAATGTCGGAATTCTGCGATTTGTGGTAACGTAAATTCGGTGATCGTGGTGAAAATACCGTATACCGTTCCCCGTACGGTCGAACGCGATTTCCCCGCAAAACGGCCGGATCTTTTTAACGTTTGAGGAAGGTTATGGCGGGGCGTTGGTGATGACGCAAGCGGCGGCAGGCAAGACATAACCAGGCGGAGAGAAGCGGGCGAAACGGAAGAAGGGAGACGGCACCCTGGCACAGCCGCAGGACGCGGAGGGAACGCGAGGGCGAAGATATCGGAGGGAAACCGCCAGGAAGGGCGAGAGAGAAAGAGCGAGAGAGAAAGAGAGAGAACGGCAGGGAGGGAGGGAGAGAGGCAGGCACAGGAAAGAGGGTGTCGGGACAGAAATAGACGCCGTGGCTGCCGAGCTCTCGTGCATGAGCCTCGTGAGCGCCGCGCACAGCCTTCGAAAACGAAGCGATGCACGGCAAGGATGCACGTGAAACTCACTTATCTCGCCGTTCTTTTTTTCCCCGGCTCGTTTCCAGTTTTAGCGCGCGCCGTGTAATGACGAGAGGGATAGCCTCGTCATGGAAAAACCGACTGAATATTGCTCGAAACGTTGCCTAATCCTCGTACTGACGAGTAAGATGAATCGCAGATCTGATCTGCCCATCGGCCTTGAGATTTTCGAATGAGGAAGGAACGGGACCTCATTATTGAGGAAATTATGAAGCTATTTTTCAATCCGTATGAAATCAATGCCCGATATACAATTACGAAGTTACGACAAGAGTAAAGAAAAAAGTATAGTCTAAAATAAAAAAAGGAAACATTGTTATCTATAAATTTTCTTTAAAAAAAAAAAGAAGGAGAACAATAATTCAAAATCAGAATTTAAATAGAAGAAACACTCGGCGAAGCAGATATTTTTGGTACAAAAATTTACAAACTAAATTTAAATAGAATGAAAAAATGAATAAGCTAAATAAACAGATTGCAAGATTTGACTATAAGACTACGTTTTCAGCTGCTTCGATGATCGGGCTTTCTAATGATTAAATTTTGCGATCGTATCGGCCGTTCGTCATTGATATGTCACAGATGCGGAAATCGGAGATGTAATCGCGGGAAAGCGAGGCCCCACACGGGAAATATTCGAGGCAAGAGTGGTTACATCAACGAAGAAGATCGCGCGAGCCGCGGATTGTGGAGATCGTCGAGGGACTCTATCGCGGTTAGAGTTTCCGAGAAAAAGGGACACGCTTGTTGATACGGGGACGCAACACACTCCGCCGCAGCCCAGACAGCCCAGGATACTGCAGCCGCGACGTTCCTATCGCGCGCTGCGGACATCCTGGATGCTGTGCTCGCGCTGCAACAGCCTCCCATATAACGCGTGTCGTTAACCTTACGCGTTGCGTTGGAAGACAACTGATAAACGCCCGCCACGTTTCATCCGCTCGTCGTTATCCTTTTCGTATATATATATAATATATATATATATATATATTTCTGTCGCATTTGCGAGACTAATCCCTTAATTTAACAAGGTGTTAAATATAAAACTCTGTTAAATTGAAACATGCAAGATTACGATATCAATTTTAGGAAACTTATCACAAAATTATTTTGACATATTAATCCTCGCCAGAATTGTAATAAGTTTCTTTGATACCTCAAAATTTATACGGTTCTTAAAAATTCATTAAAATCGAAAGATTTTTGTAAAACAATGTGAATCAGTAATAAAATACTCAAGATTTTATTTTTCGGATGTTTCATTATTAATAGCACGATCTAAAAAACTCCATCTTACCTGCTGAAAATTAATAGTTTGTAGCGAGAGTTTACTATGGATATATTATTACAAAGGGGTTCAACTTCAATTTTATGACATTTCAAGAAAGCTTCAGCTTATTATCTTTTCGAGGGATAACCGCACCAAGCCAAGCGTCTCGAAGCTACGATAAGCAATGTCAGTCCGCCTGACTGGCAGACGAAGAGCATCTGTCCTTCTGTTCCCAAGACCGCGGGCGACTCTTGGCTGTTCTAGTTCCAGGGTAACCGATCCGCCGTCTTCGGTCGTCACACGGGACTCGTGCGATCGTGCGCGCCGGTAACGTGCCGCCCAGGGATGCGCACGTGACGACGACGATGGGGAGAAGCGTGGAGGAGGCACGACGAAGAGGCGGGAGACGGAGAGGCGAGGCGAGGCGATTTTTTACCGAGCAGCCGGAGACGACGCGACGTGGCCACCGCCTCCTCTCTGGGTAACACGGTACCAGCGAGCAACGAAGTAACTAACGGTGTTTTGCCCTCGATAGCCGCCATTGTGAAACTACATATTATGACAGAGGATCCGTCGCGTGTACCGCTTCACCACGACACACTTATCGGCGCGGCCTTAACGTCGCGTCGTAGTCGTCGCCTCACGACTCACGATCGCTTCCTCTCCCTCTCGCATCCCTGCAGCCGCCTCCCCTCCCCCTCGGATGTATTTGTGCATCATCCTATTCATCGTGCGACAATTTACATCGGAAATCGCTGAGGGCCTAACTTTCTACGTGTTGGCGTCTTGGGTCTTACGAACCGTAAACCGTTGACAGCGCTCGAACGAGAGTGTCAAATCGACCGCGTGATAATCGCGAGATATTTTTGTCATACCAATATAAAGTGAACGAGAAATTCCTCAACTCAACGTCCGTCTCTCGAAGTATGTTTATCTATTCGAGTAGACGAGTCTCCCGTAACTTTGTGACGCCTCATACATATGTATGTGCATCGTATATTTTGAACTCAATATGTTGAATTCATTAAAATTGTAAATTATGGATAAAACTGAGAAATCGGGGTTATAAAATCTTATACTCCTACATATCTCGATTACTGAAATAAAAAGTAGAGAAAACAATAAATTCTTACAATTCTCCTTTTCAAAACCGTTTAATTTTAAATTGCTCGTTATTTTCTTACGCTATATAATCAAACTTTGCACGCGCGCGTATCGTCTCATAAAAATTCCGCAGCGCAGTTCATCATTCTTATTCTCCATGAAGAAAAATAAAACCGATTAATTATGAAGCGGAGAAGTTGTGCGGCTAATAATGGACACACTTATCGACGCGGAATACGATGATCCGATTTGCGTCGATTATTTTCGTCCGACGTTCTGCAATCGTAACGTTCGACGACATTCTTTTAATATGCAAATAGCGCGGAACATCAACTGTACCGGCGAACGTGCATCGCCGAGCGACGCAATCGCATGTGTGCAATGTTTGTCGATCGTTATCTTCGCCCGCGCTGTCTCGATGCGATATCGAGAATTTCGCAACAAAGAACGACGATCTACCGCGAAACAACGCCGGTGATTCACTATTGCGCAGAGTAAACCCGCAAAATCTTTCTTCAGAATCGCGTCATTCTTAATTTTAATCGCCAATGATTGATTCCCATTCGTTAAAAGTGTAAGAGAATAATCTGGAAATTATATATAAATATTGTATAAGCTGCGGTGTACACACAAATATTACTACATTAAGCTGGGCAAATTATAATTGTATTACTAGGAATAAAAAGATTAAAATTTTTGAAAGTATCACAAATGAATAAAACGCGGCCTGAATGAAAAAGAGAGCGGCGTGACGCGCGCGTTTATCTCGGTTTCACGACACGATTCCGAGAGGCCGGAAGAGCGCTTAATTGTCTCGTTTCACTCTCTCGCGGTGTCGAATCCAAGTTAAAAAAAAAAGAACATTTCCCGTTACGCCGCGCGCACGCCGTATGGAAACGTAATGCGAGACGGAGCGGCGTAACGTACACCCACAGATTACTTTGCATCTCGTAACAGAGACAAATTCCCGTGCACAATACGCGGGGGCCCCCGAGGCTCCCCGGCCGATCTGCGCTCGTACGCGCGAAGGATACAAAGGGGGGGCCCCGCGTACGTGGCGAACAATGATCGAGGGATGTACAGGAAATCGGTGAACGCGAACGAACCCCCTGGATCTTCTCTTTTTTTTTAGGGCAACTCCCGTTCGAAGTTTGTTATTGGGAAGAAGGGCGCGCACCGTTGGTAAAAGAACGATCGAGATTTCCCCGATCGACCTCGATCGATTGTATACGCCGACCCGAGATCCCTCTGGTCGTTGCACTCCTAATGCAACGGATCTCGAGATCCTCGAGAACATATGGGTCACGATTCCAAGGGAGATCTCTTTCTCGCAACGCGAGTAGGGCGAAAATAATCGACGAGACTGATCCTACGAGAATGACCTATTTCCACATGAATGGGCGACATGGATTTTTATATATTTTCCGCCGAGGCTCTATAGAAGTGTAAGATGACACTTGAAGAATTAATTTTAACTATTTATTACGTGAAAAATTCGGATCTGACTGGAACTCCATGGGAGAAAATTGTGTCGCTTAAATTCTTTTTTCAATTGAACAACCTAACACATGATAATCGATCTTCCCATTCACAGGCAACGCAAGTTTATTCATAGACTCGCAAGGAAACAATTTGCATTCGGGATAACATAATTACCGGAGAACACAGAGTTTCGTAAAAGAATTATTGAAATGAAATTTAATCTATGTCGAGCATTCGGAAAGAGAGAATTAAAGCTAAATACAACAAATATCCGGAGCCTCACGATGTAGCCGATAAATTAGCGCAGATTTTCGAGAACGGCGAATTAATTGGTCGGTCGTTGGCCGAGGAGGAAATACGCGGCGGTCGGTAATTAGATTGCGCCGCTAGCATTTCGTCGGAAATGAGATTATCTCGTAGCGAAGAATAAATCAGCAGATTGCCCGTACGCAAATAGCCCGACGAGCCGCGGAGATGGGTCATACAGCTGCAGATTATTAAGTTTTATCTTCGCACACAATGGCATTAGAGCAGGGCACCGAGTTCGACGTCGAGCGAAAACAGAGAAGGGAAGAGGGAGAGGGAGAGAGAGAGAGAGAGAGAGAGAGAGAGAGAGAGAGAGAGAGAGAGAGAGAGAGAGAGAGAGAGAGAAAATGCGAAATTATTGCGCCGCCTCCGCCTCCTTGTTTCGACGAGGAACGTCGCGCGCTATTCCGGAGCGGAACAATATAAATGAGAAAAATAGGGGTATACGAGATTTTATTTACTGAAGAGAATTATCCCGCGATTCTGGTGCGGTATCTTTCGACGAGAACTCGCGAAGTCTGTTGCCGAACGCTCCAGTAAGTTTAACATTACATCATCGAGACGTACGGTATTTGCCCGGACCACCGCCACCGCCGGCTTTAAGAGGTCCTGACTCGGTACCAGAACTACGTAAATAATAGCTAATACATCCGTGTGTTACGTAATGGACGGCCTCGAACTCAAATGTGCGATACACGTGCTCCGTTGGCCTACTTTCCCGATTCCGAAAGCTCCGCGCGACCCTCGGCTTTTCCCATTTACCAGAATCGTGGAGGATCTCAGAAACGAGAGAAGACTCGCTGCTAATCGATAAATATTTACAAAACGGAAAGATGCGTTTCGCGCTCGAAATAGATATCTCTTTTATTTAAATTTCGTAATTTATTTTTACTTCCTTAATTTTATACAAATAAGTAATCTAACATTTCAAGAAGTTAGAATTCTTTAGTTTGATTTCCTTCTCTCTTTCGATGTTACTCGCTTACATTTAATATAAACAATACAAGGCCATCAATATTTATAAGTTTCTCATAAATGAGTGAATAATTTGATATATTTCAGATCATTCTAAATACCCGTACTTTTAGTTTACCGGTGTATATTTCACTTAATTTTCATTATTGTTTACTTCAACTTCACCGCGGGTTTCATGAATGGCACTACAACAAGAGATAAGTATATGACTCGGGTTTGCTTTTAGCTCATCGCGCAACGTGATTCGCGATAAGACGCGACGCACTCCTTCACACACACACTCGCATCGCTGCTGCTGCTGCAGGAAAAGTGATAAAAGCCACCGAGTATTTCCGGTGTCGCAAAACGTCGCCAATTACCACCGATTAAACGAGACGTATGAGACGCGCGTGTATCGATAAGCGACATTGTCGCGTGAAAAATAAACGATAAATTCTCACAAGGCAGCCTTATCGTCGCCTGTTATCCCGACGAATCTTATCCAACTGTGTATCGAGCCTGGATTTAATCCGACGTAAAGTTATACATTGCCAACTTTCATTCGTTACGAAAGACGCGAAATTATTGTTATTAATGTTAACAATTCTGCGCCAATCTAGCCCGACCTAATCGATTTTAAGTCCGACTTTCATTCGTTACGAAAGACACGGAATTATTGTTATTAATCTTGAATAACCGCGCTGATCTAACTATAATCGATTTTAAATCGAAGATAGTGTATAAAAATTGGATCATTGATTATCCCGATAAAAGAATAATGATGAAAAAGTAAGACACTTACAGTGATGCGGAAGATGCAGCTGCACGACGCGGACGCTCAGAGAAAAGATCTGAAAACAAATAGACAAACTTATAATCTCATAAATATCGGCAGCATTATGCAATATTATAGACAAAAAACATTGAACGAGAGAGAACATAGATGAAATTAAAGAATTTGTAATTTCTCTGACGGAAATGGTAGACTATATGTTTATACGAAAGAATTAGAAAAGTGATTAATTGATAATTGATAATCGATAAACAGTTGACAATTAATTTGTTATCACATTTTTGGTATTTTTATTATACTCATCGGATATTATTGTACTTATTGTATAACACAAAGGGGAAAATAAAGGAAGTACAATCAGAGCGCGGAAAGAACGTAGGGAATGAGTAATGCGATAAAAATGACGTCGGAGGCAATCAACGGACATTTACGAATACAGCAAATTTACTCACCAGTCGTCGTCCTCGGCATCACCCCCGCCGATCGATCTCCTTGGCACTGGACACTCACCTGCGTAAACCAATCGCGGAAACAAGCGACTATATAATCCCGGCGCGGCGCTCCCGGCGGTCATAAACACTGGCGCGACAAGGCGTCGACACTCCCGGTCGTGTAATTAATACGCGTATTCGATTAGCGAAGAAAATTAACGACACGGTATGCGTACACACGTTCGCGACGTATCCCGAACGACGGGGTTGTAACCTGTTGCTCGCGGGCAATCGACAACCAAAAACTCACATCGGCAGACAATTAATTGCGATGCACGTTACAGGACGCATAATTTGTACGAAGCGGAGTCGCGCGACACGCGTTTTCGGCACGCACAACCGAGTATTGCTCCGCGGGTGCTCGGGAGTAGGGGGAGGGGAACAAAAACAGCGTGACGCGGCCCGTGCTACCGAATTCCCGGAACCGAGCGCCGGCCGACCGGCCGGCCGGCCGGTAAAAAATGCGCGAGGGGTGTGTGTATGTATGTCACGATAATTTCTAGCACGAGTTTGGAAAACAATCTAGTGAAATATTCTGCGCTACGTCCGAGAATTTGTTACTTCGCAGTATCAGCATTATATTCATGATTTCGACAAATAAATGTATAATAAATATATAAATAATTAGACACCCATTACTTGTGGGCTGAATTTGGCTCCGCTCCGCAGAAGCTTCAAGCCGAAGCGCGTTCCTTGACAACGGGACACATATGAAATTATTGATTAATCACCGCCTGTCAGATTTATCTGGAGATTCGAACCGTTCGGATCCGGTTCTCCAAACTCTTTCCTGTACTTCCGTTCTGAGCCTGAATAAACCCGAGTTCTTATTTGTATGACGAGTGTGGTTATTTCCGCGATCCCGGACGAGCCCCCAAAAAGTGTTACGCGATTTTGTCGTTTTCTTTTAGCTCGAGGCAAAGGAAAATAAGCAACGTTGGAAAACTCAGATTTTTCAAGAGACATTTTTTCTACGAGAACATCGGTCTGATAAAATTTGATATCTAATTACTTTTTAGAAACAATATTAAACAGGAAAAATACGGCATATTTGAAAATAATAATTTGTAAACATTGCTGACAGAATTACGGAAAATCTGAAATATTACATTTACTGTTTACTTGGACCAATCATATTTTTGTATCGCCGTGATAAATATCCGCCCGAAGGAGATTTGTTACCAGTGAATGGATAAATAACGTACGTGGATTCAACGAGAGTAAACCGCCAGTTTTTTTTAATAGGTAAAAAATCAGCTTTATTTATCTAACAACAAAGCATCCGGTATTCGGCCATATGTGTATCTAACGTTGCGTATTTTATCTGTGCGTGAGTTTGCCGTGTCGATATTTTTCAAGTGATTATTTGAAAACGACAAGTCTCGTAACGAGACGCGGATTCTCTCGGAAACAATTAATTTTAGTTGAAATATCCCGCGCTAAGAGTTTATTACGTTATGCGTTGTTATTGCATCCGCGCTCGCGTTTGTAGGCGGTCGAGAATCTCCGCGACGAGGGGGAATAACGATTTCAGGGAGAATTTCATTCGTCGGAGATATCCGGGGCTAAATTCATCGCTCTCTATTAAACCAGCGACGCATCTCGATGAACAAGTAGGCATAACGATAATCGCGCGGTGATTCCGTTGGCATTCCTAACATTTACCTGTTGCAGGGGTTCGCGTATCTAAAGGCAAGGACTCTGTGTCAGCCATTAAGCGCTCGTCCACAATATTGGGACTCTTCCGATTATGCGTATTTAGTGTATTCACTGTTCTCCGTTTTATTAACCTCGCTGCGCGCGTGCCGACTAGAAACGACAATTGTTCGACAAGTTCTATTGGCGGTATATTGGCACTTCTGGTACTTTTCGACACTCGCGCAAGACGCTCTAGACGAGGAATTTAATTAAGGATCCACGGGAGTCGCGGAAGAATCGCTAACTCGCCTCACGTCGGCCGTGACGTCACGCGATCAAGCACCAGGGGAGTATGGGAGGGCCTAAAATCTAGATACGGCGACTCGCGACCGTTACCCTTTTTCGCGGAATAATCCAATAATCGTGCGACGTCTCAAACGCTGTGCTACTCACGATGCATCTCGAATGAAGAGATATACATATTTACGATCCATGGACACTTGTCGCAGTACTTTCAATACTTCTCTGCGTCCGTACGATACATTTGAGACGGCTTAAAAAATCGCGAGACTCGCGGAAGGTGCCGCGCGTCCTACCTCGCTCGCGTCGTGTAAGAAACTAATGGCGATGTGACGTCACGCAGTCAAGCGCCACGGGGGCCGAAAATCATAATACAGGGACTTACCACCGGAATTCTTTTTCGGACTTAATCGCGCGATATCCTAAATACTGTATTACTCATTATGTATCCCGCGAATGAAATTTGCGTGTATACGATCCCCAGATATTCGTCGCAGTACTTTCAATACTTCTCTGCGCCCGTACGATACATTTGAGACGGCTTAAAAAATCGCGAGACTCGCGGAAGGTGCCGCGCGTCCTACCTCGCTCGCGTCGTGTAAGAAACTAATGGCGATGTGACGTCACGCAGTCAAGCGCCACGGGGGCCGAAAATCATAATACAGGGACTTACCACCGGAATTCTTTTTCGGACTTAATCGCGCGATATCCTAAATACTGCATTACTCATTAAGTATCCCGCGAATGAAATTTGCGTGTATACGATCCCCAGATATTCGTCGCAGTACTTTCAATACTTCTTTGTGTCTCCGATTATATATTTTAGACGAATCAAAAAGTCGTGAGACTCGCGGATAGGTGTTGCGCGTCCTACCTTCGCTCGCGTCGTGTAAGAAACTAATGGCGATCTGACGTGACGCGTCAAACGTCAAGGGAGGCGAAAATCTAAACTCAGGAACTCGCAATTTCTTGGGCGACACTTGGGCGATTGCGACAGAAAGGAATGTGAAAAGAAAAGTTGGAATCCTCATACTCTTTGTCAATGTCTTCTCTTATTAGGGAACACTAATAATTTTTCGTACCCGATGTATGCGTCACGTCTCATTTAAATGTTATCTGAATGATTCGCCGGAAAATTTCCATTCGACTGTTTCTTATCCGCGCGCCTCTCGATTCGTGTTTCAACTCATAAATATATATTACAAATGAAATAAAAAAATTACTCACCGGCCGATGCGCAACAGCGGAGTTGTAACGTTGTAACCCTGCGTTGATCTGTAACAGAAAAATATTTTCACATTAAAGCAGCGTTTCCAAGATAATCGATACTAGAAATTATTAATAAAAAAGTTTCACCCCCCCACTTTCGAGTCTAAGACCCAAAATATCGATCCTAGGTGAAAAATGATAAGGACCAAAATTGTAGAGTATTAAATTTTCTACAAGTTTGGTTATTACCACTTTCACTCTAAAGTTGAAAATAAGCGAGATATTTAATGACCCTCCGAAACAGACAAAAAAAATCGCTTCCCGGAATTAATTCCATTTAAATGTCTCTATCGACTGGGCTATCACAGCAAAATATAACAAACGAATAACAATTACTCTCACCTCACGGTTGCCCCGCTGTCGCCCGATGCCTCCCAGGCCTCGTCCTCCTCTTCTCGATCCTCCTCCGTTGCTCCGTTGTCGCATCTCCGTCGGCAAATCAGCAATATCGTCACTTTATGATCGCGCGACACTTTGCACGGCACTCCCGGTATTAATCTCGCGACGCGGCGCGTACTTTGTCACACGGTATCGGAAGAATTACGGCGAAGAAGCTTACAGCACAGAAACCTTTCAGAGATATCTCAGAAATGTTTCATCGATAATATTGAAACATTTCAAAAACATTGCAAAATGTTTCTGCAACAGCTCTGAGACAGCTCTGGAACAGCAAAATGTCCGCGATTCTTGCACTTGAAACCTCTCTGAAAGTGCGTTGAAAGGTTACCGAAATATGTCTGAAACCTTTCTGAATGTTTGCTGAAAGGTTACTGAAATAAATCTGAAACCTTTTTGGAATATGTCAGAAACATTGCTGAAAGGTTATTGAAATAATTCTGAAATCTTTGTAGAATATTGCAGAAATAATACAAAACCATTAAAATTATATTATATTTACTGCAGATCGACATTAAAGCAGTAAATAAACTATAGCATATATAAAATATATAGATATATAAAGTACATTTATAGTGCCATATATGTATATATACTTATGGTATATTAATATACGTAAAAAAACCTTTTTTTTAGAAAAAAAATGTAATAACGGTAATAATTAGTCGTTTGTATAACATTATTTTTGTAGTGCAATTGTTCTCAGCATAACTCATATGCATCAGTGTGTAACTTATTATTGAAAGCTATATTACTCAGAACGTAAAATAATAAATTATGTTTGTTGTTTACGTTGCAATCGTTCCCTGAAAACATATACAAATTCAAATTTAAAAAATATTGTAATAGATACTTTAATAAAAATGTCTCATTTTCCATTAATATTTACTTACTCATCTCTGTCATGTCGCAATTTTCCTTGCACAAACCATTTCGATATAATCTGCACAATTTGTTGATCAGTCGCAGTTTCGAATTTCGAATTGACACATTCCAAAATAAGGATTTATAATCGTTATAATCGTTAGTTTGAAATTAAATGATTGAAAATCTATGAATAACACATAAATAAATAATTAATTACTGAACTGAGAAATAATTAAAATTTAGCTTAGAAATTTTCTAAAAGAATATATAAATTTATATAACTCATTCTATTATAAAATATATAAAACTCTATTGTCAAAAATACATTTTAATACATGTATTATCATGCGTTTTCGTAAAAAGGTTTCAATTTATATAAATAAGTACGAAGCTTTATAAAAATGTTAATATACAAAGTATTCAAAAAGTTCTAGGTCGTCAAAATATCTAAAAAATGAGACATTTTAGAGGTATCTTGCTGACCTGAAACTTTTTAAACACCCTGTACAATCATTTATGTAAAAATTTCTGAAAATGAAAGGATATATATCTATATATATATATTTGCGGAAATTTAGATGCTTTTAATATATTTTTATAAGGAATTATAAAAATATATTAAAAACATCTAAATTTCCGCAAAAATTTATAGTTATATTTTTTATAATCATGCATTTTTACAAAAAAATTGTCGCTATAGTTTAACTTACGTTTTATGCACTTAGCTATTAATAAATCTTTGAATGCTGCTTTTTTTCCATCTTTTCCATTCCAGCAGTACAGAGTGGAAAGGAAATTACTAATTGTATGTTTTAGAATAATAATATTGTCATTTCGTGATAAGTTTTGCCACCTAAATGTTTCATGAAATTTAAAACGTACAAATATAAAATAATAAACATTTTATTCGTGATAATGACTGATACAGAATTTGTATTCAGAATTTTATGAAATAAAAATGTTGCAATAAAATATCTATTATATCATATATGCCTATCTATCTTACCATGTTTTTATAGAAATCGGCATCTTGAAGATCCAAATCCAACTTGTCCAGGGCTTCTTTAGTTTTTAAAGGAAAAGATACAATTTCTGTAATGTCAAAGTAGTCCTTACATTTATTACTGATTCCATTCTCTAGTCTTTCTTCGAGGCTATTCAGCCTCCCATCAATACGATCTAACTTCGCGTCTATTTTATTCCATTTTCGTAATAATTCTTTTTTAAATTCTAAAATATTAATGAATTATACTATTAAAAACCAAAGTCGCATAACGCGATAAAGTATAAAAAGATCAAACGTTCATATTATCATAGACAAATATATTTTAAATACCAATATCCGCTACAGATATTGCACTATTATTGTCTTTTGACACGCTTGCTTCAGTGCTAGTCTGGCACTGTAAGGAGACATGAGAGGTGTAGCATAAGTGGGAGATGGCAACATCGCCGGTGAAATACCACTACTTTCATCGTTTCCTTACTTACTCGGTTAGGCGGAGCGCGTGCCCCGAGGGATGCTTTTTCGAAATATCTTGCACAGATTGTAATGTATTAACATTGCTGTTCTTTCGCGTGGCCCCATTTTCCAAAGGCAATGAATCCTCCATTGGCTTATTATTTTTGGAGTTTATTATGGACAGCGTTTTCGAAACAGGTTTTTTTGGCGGGGGAGGTAACGTATTTTGCCAATCATTAACATCACTGTCATCTTCATCGAAATAGGTTGATTTTGTCAACCTAATACGACGACTTTTTTTGGAAGTATTGTCGACATCAGACGAATCAATATCCGAAAACTTTTCAGCCAGCTTTACTTTCGCCATTCCACTCTCATATGTATCTGAATTATTACAAACAATTAAGTTAATGCAATTAAAACATTTAGCTAAATGTACAACACAGTACATATACAGTCACATCTTGACAATAAGAATATGTTTACTTATCGTACATTAATGACAAATCAAATCATAAAATATAAATAAATAAAAGAATTTAACATTCACATATTTACGGAATGAAATTTATGTAATATGTATACATGATTTATATACTACCTTATATACACATTATATATGTATTAATTATATTTGCATTTATTAGTTACTTATATATGTATACAATGCAGTGATTATATTTGATACATTATAGAGAAATTTATTCTTGTTATGTTAAACCAATATACATTTGAAGCAGTCATTTATTTACTCACTTGCCCTTGCAAAAATGCGGATAACTTTTACGATTTCCCAATTTTCATCATCTTGTTCCTTGCATTTAGCAAAATTTTTATGAAGTCTTTTTATGTTCCCGTGCGTTGGCCAGAAGCATTCCGATGTTCCTCTGAACCAATTGCTAGGCACTAACTGCAGTCCATCCTCAAATTCGACGATGGAAAATCGACTCCTCGCTTCTTACTTATTGTACTCTACAATATAAAAAGTATAACAAAGTATCTATCTCGGGGTCTGCATATAAAGTCACAACACACCATGCATACAAATATACTTTAAATGCAACTACTTCTATATAAAAATACACGTATTTAAAATAATCAAATATTAACAGAATAATAATAATATTAATATAATACTAGTCTTTACTGCGAACGTAAGAATACAAATATATGGCAATTATATATCTATGTCTAAATATATTGGCTCTACATTTTCAATATTATCAAGCTGTAATTCATCGTCTTCAATATTATCAAGTTGTAATTCATTGTCAATTTTAGAATGTTCATTGTTAGTAAAATTTAAAATATTTAATAAATCTGAAGCAGTATTATGAGCAATAATTCTTCGAAAATGCCGTTTAGAAAGGGAAGAATAATTTTTACGTTTTCTATCCATCTTTTACTATTATTATATAAAATAATGTACCATCAAAAACGGAGATATCTAAGTACCAATTGATCAATCTTATAACCTACCTACATTTAATATTTGTATGTAAAAACCGAGATAGATACAAAATACCTTTTTTCAATAAAATGCCAATCTCAAGCGTTAAATGATGGCTTCCTCCGTGTACGTTGAAATACAGCTGTATGTTCAATAATGCTCTTCACACTTCAGATCGTACTTATCTAGCAACACATACAAATATATCATATATAATTAATGTACTAACAAAAACGGAGATATCTAAGTGCGTGTACCAATTGATCGATCTCATAACCTACCTACATTTAATATTTGTACTGTAAAAACCGAGATAGATACAAAATACCTTTTTTAATAAAATGCCAATCTCAGCGTTAAAATGATGGCTTTCTCCGTGTACGTTGAAATGCAGCTGTATGTTAATAATGCTCTTCACACTTCAGATCGTACTTATCTAGCGACACATACAAATATATTATAAAAAATATATATTGTATATATACATATATATATACACACAAATGTTTATAAATTTATAAGGCCCGGTTGCACTCACGTCGCAGAACTTTAACCTTAGCTTAACTCACTCTCTATCTCTTTCTAAAGTGGGGAACACAGACTTTTGTATAACGCATAATGCATAAGCATAAGAAAATGGATTGGTCTATAATTTCTTTATGCACATATGTATATGGATCAATCAATTTTCTTATGCTTATGTATTATTTGTTATGCAAAAGTCTGTGCTCCCCGCTTAACTGCTTCCCTTAGAAAACGAAGAGTGAGTTAAACTAAGGTTATAAAAGTTATGTGACGTTGGTGCAACCAGGACTAAGGGCCAATTTCTTCACCGTTGGATAACTCTATCCTTCGGTTAACCTCACTCTTCATCTCTTTCTAAATGCCCCCTTAGAAAAAGCTTCCTCCTCACGATTCGCAATTGTTATAAATAACGGGTGCTGCCGCATAGAAACGGGCGCTTTCCTTCGACCGCGAATCCAAAAACTTTGAGTTTGATGAAACTATATATGTGTATAAGTTTCATTAAAAACTCAACTGCGAAAGGTTTGCAAAATTATATTTTATGAAATGTTTCCGAAATAACTTAATTAAAAGTTTTCTAATTTATTGCGTGAGAAAGGTTTCAGAAACAGCTCAACTGAAAGGTTTACAAAATCATTTCATATGAAACGATTCAGAAATAACTTAATTGAAAGTTTACAAATTTATTGCGTGAGAAAGGTTTTAGAAACAGCTCAACTGAAAGATTTGTAAAATTATTTCATGTGAAACGATTCAGAGATAACTCAACTGAAAGTTTTGAAAAATTATCTTCATGTGACAGGTTTCAAAAACATTTCCATTGCAACATTTTATATGACTTATTGCAAAATTCTTTCAGAGATGTCGCACATGAAATGTGAAAGGTTGAAATGTTTTTGAAACCTTTCTGGAAGCTTTCGGCAACAATCTGTGCTGTATGGGAGGGAACGAAACTATATACGATCCGCTTGACGCCCGTGACTCGTGTCACCCGTGTCCCGCAGGTACGAATACTTGCAAAGGGATAATGAATTTCATACCGCGCACTTCGTTAGTTTGAATAGAGCGAGCCTTGATGTATGGATCCTTTGTGTTAAATTGTGAGTTGCGACAAATGGATTGCGCATTGCACGTAACAGAGCAACATGAATATATACAGTATGTCTCATCTGGTAACCATTCAACGATCTTATTCTTTCAATAACTTATGTCAAATTGTTTTACATAGTATTTTATTAAATACAGTACAGGTACAGTGTATAAAAATATTGTGTAATCATTTAATTTAATTTAAACAAAATTCAGCAAAACCAATTCTTTTTTTATTGGGAAGGGAGTATTTTAACACCAAAACACTTCTGTAGGATCCGCCAGTGGTATGATATCTCGACGTCTGTCGCGACGCGCTAAATATTTCTTCGCGATGCACTTTCGACATAAAAATTCGCAAGAAATCACAAAAGACGCAATACGTCATTAACCACTTATGATGCCACGCGATCCAGAGACTACGGAGACCAAAGACGACGGGGACTTATGTTTTCTTTTTCTTTAATAATACCTAACCGTTGAATATCGCGATATTATTAACGCTGCATGTTCGACGAATAAAAAGCGCACGCCGGCAGCTTTTGATCGAATAAATAATAAATCAAGCAGTGGAGGGTAGCATTTCCTTGCGGGCGACAATATCGTTAAGGACTGTTGTCGACCGTGAGGTTTCAGTTGTTCATTCGCTTACCCGTTATTACAACACGTCAGGGTCTCGTGTAATCTCCGCTTCGGGCGGAGGATAGCCTTCCCGGGCGTTTTTCACGATCGCGTCGTCGTCGCCGCGACGGCCGCCCGCGACACCCAATAAGTCCCGAGTGGCCTTGAGGACCTTGCCCCATCGACACGGACGACCGTGATCGCCCCCGGGCCCCTCAAGGTCCCCGACGGTGCAGGATGTCAACCTCGCGGGTTTCGCGATCGGTCGGTCCGATCGATAAGACGGTGCGTGAGTCAGCGCGTCATCGGATGACGAGGCGCAGCCTCCGCCGCATCACGCTCCTCCGCGACGAGGACGATGATTCAAAAGCGATTACCGAACGAGGCTCCGAACGCGGTTCTCACGCTACCTCGCGTGGAAGAAGAAAACCGTCGATATTGACTCGTCACGACGAGTCGATCCGCGGAAAATGACGTGATACGTCGTCCAGGACTGCAGCCGAAGCTCGTAGGAATTTCGTTGAGTAACCCGTGGTGATGATAAAGGTGATGACTTCTACGCGATCGGGATAAGAGATAAAAAGCGCATCTGTGTTACGACCTGTTACGAGTCGTTCTATTATTTCCCATGATAGGTTTAAGCAGATGATATAAGTACGTCATCGATATCGTCATAATGACTCGTTTGGTGTTTGAAAGTTAATGTTTGCGTTTTAATCAGAAGGATAAGCGTGACAGAGAGTCCTGTTCGCGTGTTCCGAGCGCACTTAATCAAATTAAGAAAGCTACGGCTCATTTAGGTCGTAAGTAATCCTGTCGAAGCCGCGAGAAAGTAAAATCAGCGTCGCTCGTCGTCGTGAAGAAAGAAAAGCGTCTTGATCTCGAGAGTCGGGAACAGAAAAAAGAAGCCGCCTCGCCGCGCACGCACATGAATTTGCATCTTTGGCTTTGGTGAGCTGCATGCATGCATACGATACACATACATCCGTAAATAGCGAAGGCTGCTTTCTCCGATCTATAATAGGCGCTCGCTCGGGATTTCCTGCCTCTATTGCATGTGATCTTGGCGTACGCGCGCGCGGCGCAAGTTACGCTGGCCGGAGTTACGTGGCCGGACGCCGATTAAGCTACTCGTCGGCCGAATAAAGAAAACCTCCTTAATTCTCGTATTCCATTGTAGTAAGTAGTAATACGCTGCGATTGCTCAACAACGCATTGCGCCGTATACGTTTTTAGTCCGCGAATCTTTTCCTCCGCGAAAACAGAACGAATCAAACTGTAGAAAGTATAGATTAGATCGAGTCTTCCTCTTCTTTCGAGATCTTTCGAGAATTTATATTAAATATTGACTAGAAAAATTTGAATTTCTTAACTTCATTTAAGACAAATGTAAAATTTTCTCAGAATTCTCTTTCTCTTTGTTTCGCTTCAATATTTTAACAGTTAGCTTTAAATTACTTTAGTCTTCCAATAATAGTTGAGACACAAAAATTCTGTTAACGCAGCTTGAAATAAAATCTTTCAAAATTTATATTCGAAGCGAGAGTTTTCTTTCTCTTTGTGTCTCCCTCCGGGCAATATTTAACTTGAAATATCTCTACGTAAATAGTTAAAAAAAAGTTTTTGTTAACACGAAAAGTCAATTTAAAATAAAAATCTCTCAATAACTCAGAAAGTTTTTAAATCGCGGAGAGGTTACGGCGCGTCGATTGATGCAAAAATAGTCGTGCTTGCATAAAGATACGCCCGGCATTATTCAATCGTAGGTATGAAAAACAGCAGGGGCGTGGACGCGTCAACGACCAAATCATTGCTTTGACCTTTCTCAACGATTGCAGCTCGGAGTGCCACTCGTATCTTAACTCTTTCGAACCTGCTGCGCGCGTATCGTTATGCGGTCATTTCGCAACAAGTTATACGTTAAACGGCTTTAAATTACGCCCGCGCGTAGAACGCGACGAGATTACCACCTCCACGATAACAACCGCGGCAAATTTTTAAGTTTCTCTCGTTGTCACGTTTCCCGTCGCGATCGCCGGCGATATCGGATCCGCGATCCGCCTTTTCCTTTCACCCTTTCTTTATGCGTTCCCGCGAAGATGCAGAAGTTATCTCATCGTGCTTGACCCGTGCCGAACGAAATAACCCCCGGCCCCCCGATAACTCGGTATCGCCCGGGCGATAGCGGTATTACAACAATTCCGAGCGGTTACGCGAGGAGGACGCGACTCCCCGAGGATGCACCCTCGACAAAATATTTATATTTATACGCGATGCGACAGAGAGAAAATGAGAGAAAGATTTTGCTCCCGTATAATAACGCCGCCTGTTTTTCCTCCTCCGATTATTACGGCCGATAAAACAATTTCGTATACGTACGACGTTATGTTTATTCCTGCGCGCGCCCGCGCGATTAAAGGCGAGATTTATTTTCGCTAGAGGCGGATGTCGACCGTTGACCTTAGGCACCGAAATCAAGGGCCGCCCCGCGCGCAACGTTCTCCATCGTAATCGGCTTCATCCTTCCTCCCTCCCCCTCACCCTTAGCCACTCGGCGCGCGCTCTCAAATGGGTCGACTGGTACACACGCACGTAACGGCTTCGTCTTTTTATCGTACATTTCACCTTTCTACTTTGCAATCAAGCACTTTCATATTGCTTTCACTTGGCGGATGAAAGTGCCGTCCGCAAGCCAAGTAGGCTCCCGTCTTTTATACTGGGTGGACGAAATGGCACATCTCGATGACACCCGTAGAAATATCGAGAATAAACGCTGCGAGCCAAGAAGACAATAAATGGAATTAAATATATTATTGTCTTGTACTTTGCTACTTAATCCCTATCGAACGATTTGAATAAAATAAAGAAGATATAATGACAAGTTGTCGATCTTCTTTTTATATTCAGATAAGATTTTAGGATTCTCCATGGCACGGTGTGCGCAGCTCGAGAAAAGTAGTGGTGTGCGGCCAACCTTCTGTAATCTCGCGGAGCGGCTTGTGTGGAATCGTTATTTTCGGAGCACCCAGTGTGAAACACCAACGCGCTCGCACGTTTTCGTATTTGAGATTTGGAATACGGAGGGCAGTGAACCCGAGACCGGATCTGGTCGAGAACCTTAGGCTTTATACAATCGCGATTGATGCCTCGCCTCAGTTATCACCGTTATTGCGCGAGCTCGCACGATAATTACACAGCGACGAGGACCAAGAATTAATCTCGATGTTGCAGCTGCGTCGCGCGCAACAAACGAGGAATCACACTTCCCCGCCGGGTATGTGTATATACCTGCGAGGGTAAATCTCGCGCCGTTTGTCATCTCCAATTTGAGAAATCGAGTTTTATGGAGTTTATATCTCCTCGAGAATGCCCGATGTTTCAATTTGAATCCGTTCCTTATAGAATGCCGCAATCTTCATCAGCGTTACGTTAAATCCTCTCCCGCGATTGTTGCGAGTTCTTGGAATGTACAAGCAACTTGAGCTTTCGAAGAATCGCATTATCATGATCGGAAATCCCGCCTCGAGACTCGAGACTCCATCGTCGGATTGAACTCGACGACGGAAGGGTTAAAGGAGGGAAATCGCCGGACCTCGGGGCTATTTGAAACGCATTCGCACGCGCAATCTTGCGATTACACCGACATCGTCACTATTACTTTAACAGTTACACTTTCTCCTCGACGTCTCTCCACCGACGTAGTTAAGGAGAGAGCAGACCGCGAGCGTGCCGGGGAAATGATTGTTGTTGAACGAGGTGGTTATTTAAAATATGCACTCTCTCCCGTTATATTAATGATCTAACTAGCGCACGGCAGAATATAGAAACGCTCTTAGATAATATTAATATTCCGTCCGCTGCACTGGCATAATGTCCGAGTCGCTTCGTTCCTCCCCCTCTTGCACGAAAATAAACCCCGTCGATATTCTTCTTTTTCATTTTTCATTGGATACTAAGAGAGAGAACAAAAGTCGATTCGATTAGGATCGCGGCCGAAATATTTCATTTTACGTCGCGCAAATGCGATTAACCCCTTGACTCCCGATTATGAGAATTCTCGTCATTTTAAACTTTGCGTTCACTGTCGCGAAAATGCGTTTTCTCGTTATAAAATATTTTGTTGTAGAGCCGCTAAGTAATTTTATTATTGATGCAAAGTGTAACTAGGAGTTTTTGAGTGTGCTGAATACGATTTTCGAGTTTGATTTGCAAAATGTTGCCTCAGAAAAAAAGATATGGCTGTCAAACAAATAAATATTTTCGAATATTCTCGTCATAAGATATTTTGTTATATTAAAGTTTTACAATAAATTAATAACTGAAACAAGGTACACTTAGAAATTTTCGGGTGTGCTAAACATAATTTTGAAGTCACATTTGAAAAAAAATGTCTAAACAGTTTTACAAAGAAATTTGTCAAGTTTGACTTGGAATTCGTCATCGGCGCCATCAAAAACCCTTCTATACAAACTTTCATTAATTTTCGAGAATCTTTTGTTTTTAGCATTTTAGGTCCACTCGAGAAAAATGGTGTGGCAGTCAAGGGGTTAAGTTTCACGCGAGCGTACCATGCTATGCAATCTTTTATTAATGATTTATTCGAGATGCAAGCCCGCAGATGCGTCGTTGGCGAACGCCCGCTAATTGGGGGAGGAAAGGGGGGGGGAGGGTCGATCGAAATGACTCTATCCCCGCCCCGACACGACGCGCGAATAAATAAAGCGTAAACCGGTATCGCACACCAGGCTTTCGAAACCTCGTCGAGAAAAGCTCGTCGAGATTGAGATACGGAGGTCCCGGCGCGGCCTTGCGCGTTAAAGACCGCGATAAGAGAGGTGACTGGCCGTGGCCGTCCGCCTGCGACTTTCTTTCAGCGTTAAGGACGCCAAACAGTCGAGAGTCTAATTGTTTTCCGGCAAAAGAAAATAACGTGCGACGTGTGCCTGCGAATGAACCATCGAATGACTCTTATCTTCAACCTTGTATAATCGAATTCTTTCGTTTATGAATAAAAATATTACATAATTGATAAATAAGAAATATTGATTAAATATTGAAAAAATGTAGACATACGGATATGTTACAAACTTCTAAGTTACGTGGCTAAAACGACTTGATGCCTGACTAATTGCGAGAAAATTCACCTATTATAATTCGTTTTCAAAGTATATTCCATTATCGGTCATAATTTATCGTTGTAATTTACGCTACACCCATTTATCGTGGAGCGCTTTATTATCTTAAAAAAGAAGTATCGCATGTTTGCTCTTGATGCGCGTATTTGGAGGGTTAATACCGTTGTTGCGCGTGCACCTCGCCGACGCATCGATGCGGTCGCGTTTAATTATCGCCGTATAATACGCATCGGGTGTTTTCTCGCACGTAGGGAGAGGAGACGGGATGTCATTGTTTCCCGCCGGGAGAGCAGATTTAATTATCGCAAAGCGGTATTGTATAGGCGGCATGTACTCGCGCGCTCGTAAATCACGCCGACCGATCTCACACGCCGCGCGCCGGCGCGAGACTTACGTCGAAATGACACGCTACCCGCTAATGACGTGGCGCTTTCGCGGATTAAATACGTTTTTGTGCGATGCAAAAAAATTCCAGAGAGAGAGAGAGAGAGAGAGAGAGAGAGAGAGAGAGAGAGAGAGAGAGAGAGAGAGAGAGAGAGAGAGAGAGAGAGAGAGAGAGAGAGAGAGAGAGAGAGAGAGAGAGAGTACTGAATCTCGCTCGTAGGAGCTGCTCTTATTAAACTATTTATCTAACTTTCGAATATTCCGATCAGCTAGCAGATTCATCGTTACGAGCGCGTGGCTACCGAGAAACGATTAGGAAGGAAGTGAAATGCTCCCGAAGGACAGTTCCGACTACCGCGGTTGACGATTCCTTGAATAGCATGCACAATAATGGTGCTAATACATCTACATCTTCGTCAGCGTTTCCAGGTACGACTTGCGAGTTTATACAAAGCGATATGACTTTAATATCGCGTGATACGCACATGTGTGTACGCGTTCTTATAGATTAATACAAATTTAATTCCTCAATTTTATGATTAATTTCACAAATTTTTGAGAAAGCGGGTTATGACGCTGTTGCGCTAAATCCTTCACACGCATTTTTCGAGGGAAAGCGTTCTTTTAGTTTAAATAGATAATTTTAAATATATTTTTATTATATATAATCAATATATATTTATATACAATTAATAATAATTATGTAAATATGAAAAAATTAGTATTTTCTACTGTAAACCCAAATAAATAGTTTAAATATCTCTTATAATGTCCTGGAGTTGTCCTTCAGGTTCACCGACTCAAAAAACCCTATGTACTAATTTTCATGAAAATTAAAAGATTTTTTTATTAATCCGCTATACTGGATTGGATATTTTGAATTTTTCAATTCTGACTTCTGACTTCTGATTCGTAATCAGCGATCCGAAAAATCCCCGTGTGCAAAGTTTCAAAAAAATCAGTCTGACACAAAAATTCGTGACACAAAGGGTTAATGATGATTGTCTCGAGTAATCTGCAACATTGCAATATCGCCTCTTACGTTATTTCGATGCATCGACTCATCGAGCTCCCCTTTGGCGCGCGAAGGAATAATCGCGGCGCATCCCGGCGATTCACAGTGCGTGAGGAATGCTATGTATAAGTACTTGAACTGCATGCTCTTTCCGTACTTTTCAATGACGCATACCGTACGAGTACACGTGTCTGTCACGAGTTGCAGGTCGTGAGTTGCCGCGAACGCGACGCGTCGCAATAAGTTTAAGTGCGCTTTGTAAGAGGCGCCGATTCCTCCGTTGTGTTTAGAAATAGTTATTGCGCATGGTCCGTGGTAGTGTTGCGTATAGAACGGCGGCCACGATCCTTTTCTCCCCTTATACTAGACGCGTGTAACGCATTGCACAACGGAACGACATTAAAATCAAGTAATGATGAAACGAGAGTATCGTAAATTAGATATAATCGTAATTATTATAAATGCAAGGAAGTGAGAATTGACACAACCGCAATTACGATTCGATCAATATCGACGCCGTTTTACCTTTCCTGTTTCAACATTACTCGAATGTTCCTTAAAAAAAAACATCAAATAATTTATATATCGTCAATGAACAAACAATACCGCTCGTGTGGCAATTAGTAAAGTTTTCAGGAGAGACAAAAAACTATGCCAAAAGCGAAATATACAACATTAAAACTCATTTGTAAATAATATGTATAATCATTTTTACCCTGTAGAATGACGTGGAGCGAACAATCGAAGCCAAAAAGTGCATTCGAATCGAAATGTCACATAGGCGGTATTGTTTATTCACAGACGCTATATTTAACGCAGCCTTCCTTTTTTTCCTCGGATTTGTTTTTCTACACGGCCCGAACGCCTTTCGCTTTCCATTAAGGAAGTTCCTTTCTTCTCTGCCAGTCGCTCGTTGTTTTTCATCGCTCGATAGTTTATGATTCCTCGGATCGTTGGCGTAAACAGTACACGTGGCCCCCGCGCCGCGCGCGCACGGACGCGTGCACACGCGTGTGCACGCGCGCATGCCGCGCATACGTGCGCGAAATCGCGTCCGAGATAACGACGCAGCGCACGTCGCGTCACCGCGCCGCACGCGCGCGCGTCCTTGAAAATACCGAATTCGCCCACCCGTCCGCGCCGCACCGGCGGACACGTGATATCATTATGCATGTGCGCGATCTATGCAAATCGCATTGTCGAACTTTGTATTCGCGTCCGCCGCGAATTTTCCGTCTATCCTCTGCCAATTTTTTCCTCCCCCCCCCCCCCCCGACGCGAGCGACTCGCTTGGAGCTGCTCGGCTGAACGAGTTACAGCACGGGCGCAATTGCGATATCGCTACAACATCGCTCTACATTGTGTAACAAGAAATTACAATTTATACAAATACTTATATAAAACTGATCGTAGAAAAAACTCCCGGCCCATTGTTCCGCGAAATATAATGTAATGCGCAATAATCGTCCGCGTTTGACGCACGATTAGGAAACCGTCCTCTGATAACGCGACAACATCCTTATCCCCATTGCACATACGTGTCGATAATGCATCGATAAAAAGAAATCAGCGATACCGATTGCATGTGGATATTCATAACGCGCGAGGAAGAGGAGAAGGAAGAAGAGGAGACGCGGTGCGGCGCGGCGAGGTCGGGTTCACAAAGTTGCATAAAAAGTGAAGGTGACCGGCGGTGATTCACGGGGGCTGATGCCCTCGTTGTCTGGCATTCGGTTTACGGAGGACGGTGGTGATGGAAGAGGAGGAGGAGGAGGAGGAGAGAAGAGCAGAAGCAGCAGCAGCAGCAGCAACGGCAGCGGCGGCGGAAGAGAAGGAGGACGAGGAGGAAAAGGAGGAGAAGGAGGGTCCTTGCCAACCGACCGGCCGAACTGAGAACTCCACCAAGAGAGCGGTCCGACTCTTTGTTTTGGCTGGATCGCAGCCGACGCGATTCCGAGTAGTATCTCGCTCCGATGCGTATCTCGTTACGGGCCCGACCCTGCCGCGATCAACGCGTAAATCATTTTTTTCAACGCGACCGCGAAATCGCGTCAATTCGCCCACACGCGTGCGACCGAGGGGGCGAGCGGTGAGGAAATCACGTAGAGTCGAGAGGGCGGGCGAGCATTGCACCTCGAATATTTTATATTGAAGGGGATCTTTTTACCTAATTGCTATACGGTTAAATTTATAGTTCAAATTAATACTCAACTCTTGAGTCATTTTTAACCATTCCTAACAGGTCGTCACTGCTCCTAGACAGCACCGTGTCCAAAATCGGGACATAGACGTCTTAAAGACATCTTTAAGACGTCTTATGATATGATGTCTGGGTACTCAGCATGTCATTAATTTAACTAAATCAATGAACTTAAAATAATACTATTTTGTATGAAAATAATGAATTTCGACCCACATGGTAGTTAAAAATAACAAAATGTTATCTAACTCCAGGTATCGGTTTAAATTCCATCCTTTAATATTTAACAATGTAGAATTATAAAATTATTACTCTGATTCCAAGATACCGTAATGTCGTATCGAATGACGAGGATGTCGGCTGGCTGAGGCATGAAATCACAGAGATAATTCGTAGTGATTTCAATTTAATTTTCTAACGTTCCGTCGTCGAGCTGGCCCTTGTACTTTTGGCGCAGTAGGCCAGTCAGTAAAGACACTAAAATTCGAAAATTTAACTTTAATTACAAAAGTTTTCAAATTTTGATGGAATATTGGGTGAGTTGAAATAACAATAAATCTCATTTTGCAACCATCCCCGAGGTCCGGAACATGTTAAACATTGCAAAAAAATGTTAATTTATTATAACTTTGCGAAAAAAATTGCAAAAGTTCTGCAAACTTAAAGCAATGTCTATTGTAATATTTTCCACAATGTGTTAGATTTGCAACCTATTTCGAGACGCGCAACATTGAAATTTATTGTAAAATAACGTTTTTATTTATAACCTGGAGGAAAAAATTGCAAAAGTGCTGCAAACCGATAGAATAACTTTTACAATTGCCCCGAACAGTTGTGCCAATTTTGCAACCTTCTATGTTGCACGCAATATATATTTTTTAAATCAATGATGGAACAATTGTTTATTTGGTCGTAATTTTGCCAAAAAAATTGCAAAAGTTTTGCAAATTGGTTGCAAACGTTGAGATTATTTTTCGTCACAAGCTGTTAAGTTTGCAACCTCGGACAAGGTCCGCAACAGTGAAAAATTAGCAACAATTATTATTTTGCACTTTTTACAAGCGTGAAAAAATTGCAAAAGTTTTGCAAATTTTACGGAGTGCTTCAAATGTCTTCCCTTATCCAAATATAAATTTGCAACCCTCTACTAGTTACGCAAATTATTGCAACTTATTAATGACTAATTTTGTGTTACAAAATTAATACAAA
Source organism: Temnothorax nylanderi (assembly GCF_030848795.1). Classification (NCBI taxonomy): domain Eukaryota; kingdom Metazoa; phylum Arthropoda; class Insecta; order Hymenoptera; family Formicidae; genus Temnothorax; species Temnothorax nylanderi. The sequence continues at coordinate 100,310 of NW_027249198.1, read as the reverse complement.
AGTGTTGCAAATCCAGGGAAACAAATTAAAAATACATTTACACATAATGTCGAATTTGCAACCTCCTACTTGTCACGCAAAATATTCAAATCATGCTCAATACTACGAGGCCCCGATGGTTGCTTCGCACCTGTGTATGAGGCTTTAGTTTTCTATGTTGTTGTGGTGCGTGACAATAGAAAAGTACGCGGACTTTTCTTATCATTTCTCCTATTTTAACGGTACACATTTTCGGCTTATTTTCTGACCTTTCTTGTTGTTTCTTATTCACGTAAGAAAACGTTACACGAGCAGCATCGTTTGACAGCATCGTGCTTATAAATTAATTATGGAAAACGAAAATGTTTGTTTTATTTGCGGTAATGATTTACAAAGTGGAGCTATTGACGACGTTAAAGAAAAAGGTATCAGTTAAGCACATAAAAATTTCTTAAATTTATAAGACATTACGAAATAATTTTAAGATTAAAATATACTAATGTACCTTCAAAAAATATTTTGCGTTAAATATATTTAAAAATCATTATAGGTATCAGTTCTTTAATTAATAGTAGTGAAAAAAGACAGGACGGGAAGGCAGTTTTTATTGTCGGACTGAAAAATGTGAGAGTGCATCAGAAATTTAGAGAAATTTACCCTGAGAATGCGGAGATGAACGTTTCTGACAATCCTGGACCTTCTGGCAGTAAGAGACGAAAACTCTCATAACTATATAGTGATTTTTATGTTATGCTCGAAATTTTATTTTAACTACAATAAAACAATTGCATAGTACTTTTAGTTACAGATTGTTGCATTTGGGAAAACTTAGAACTCGAGAGTGTCTTGTTCCCTTTTTCAATTCTGCAAAAATCGTAAAGTAGTTGTATTTTGAATAAAGAAATCATCATTTTCCTAACTCTTCAAAACTTTCTAAATGTAACAATCGTCGGAGTCAAAATATTGTATTCGATCTCCTTAACTCACATTCCATCAATAAATACTCAGTACATTAATACAATCATCGAAAAGTAAAGAAAAATATATTTGATTTGAATATTTTGCGTGACAGATAGAAGGTTGCAAATTCGACATTATGTGTAAATGTATTTTTAATTTGTTTCCCTGAATTTGCAACACTTTTGCATTAATTTTGTAACACAAAATTAGTCATTAATAAGTTGCAATAATTTGCGTAACTAGTAGAGGGTTGCAAATTTATATTTGGATAGGGGAAGACATTTGAAGCACTCCGTAAAATTTGCAAAACTTTTGCAATTTTTTTACGCTTGTAAAAAGTGCAAAATAATAATTGTTACTAATTTTTCAAGGTTGCGGACCTTGTCCGAGGTTGCAAACTTAACAGCTTGTGACGAAAAATAATCTCAACGTTTGCAACCAATTTGCAAAACTTTTGCAATTTTTTTGGCAAAATTACGACTGAATAAACAATTGTTCCATCATTGATTTAAAAAAAAAATATGTTGCGTGTAACATAGAAGGTTGCAAATTGGTACAGCTGTTTGGGGCAGTTGTAAAAGTTATTCTATCGGTTTGCAGCACTTTTGCAATTTTTTCCTCCAAGTTACAAACAAAAACGTTATTTTATAAAAAATTTCAATGTTGCGCGCCTCGAAATAGGTTGCAAATCTAATACATTGCGGAAAATATTACAATAGACATTGCTTTAAGTTTGCAGGACTTTTGCAATTTTTTTCGCAAAGTTATAATAAATTAACGTTTTTTGCAATGTTTAGCATGTTCCGGACCTCGGGGATGGTTGCAAAATGAGATTTATTGTTATTTCAACTCACCCAATATTCCATCAAAATTTGAAAACATTTGTAATTAAAGTGAATTGATTGTCTTTAATGACTGGCCTACAGATCGATCTTAATGTCCCTCCCACTCCGACGGAGGCACACCCCAAAGGTAGCGATTAAAATTCGTGGAATACAGACTGAGTGGAGGGATCGATAGCAGTCACTGACTGTCAGTGATTGCGCCCACTTGCATAGATACATAAAGATAGAACGGAATCAATGTTCGATGATATTTTAATCTATTCGACAACCATTCGAAATCTATCTTTCTTCCAGAAAGAGGATTATTATTTATTTACACATACATGTTTTCATAACTAAATTAACCCTCTGATAATAAGGTCGAGGTCGGATGCGACCCACGGCTTCGTCTATTTTACACTTTTTGTTTTACTGCAATTATTTAAAGTCAGTTAATAATAAATTTATTGCGTTTTTTCATACAAATAAACAGAGGAAGAAGTTTTATGTTATTATTTGCTCCTTTTACTCATTTTGTACATTGATTAAATGAAAAATAAACAAAACAGAGAGATCGGATCCAACCCCACCTTCCTAAATACGTTCTAAAAAGCCGCCTTGCTATTAACGGATTAAGAGTCCAAGTAAGCTTAGGACACACGAATAAATGAAACAGTAGTCGAGCGTATTATATACCTCGATTTAATCTACTTTCTCAAAAATGCTTCGATTATTTAATTCGCCTCCTGGCTGGAGCTGGAGCTCTCCATGCATTCCCGACCTTGGTCAGAAGTTTCGGCTCGCTCTCCAGCCGTCATCGATAGCCGGACATTTTCGTCGATTTCCCGGAATTGCCCAAGAAATTCCGTCACATCGGCGCGCCAGCGACGAAGTGTCACTCCTGCGTGGCACTTGCGTCGCGGTCGCGCACACGACGCAATCTAATCGCGCCGCTCCGGCTCGTCCGCTCGGAGCGACGACGCGGGTGGATTCCGCGGCGCGAGGATACCGCCGCGCCGGGCGGGAGGGGGGGGGGTCGGCACCGGGGGGAGCGTCGTCGCGCAACGCACGGCGATAGGGGGGCGAGAGTGGGGGACCGGACGGTCTGACGCAGAAGCGCGTTGGGACTTGGGAGCCGGTCGCGCGGACGATGTGGTGAGGGAGGCCGGTGAGCGCTCGGGGGTGGGGGGAGACCGTCACACATAAACCGCGTATAAACCAGGCGTAAACTTGTCCCCCCCCCTCCCCCTGCGCCGTCTCGCGCGACCTACGTTCACCAACGTGGCTTCACACACGCGCGCGCGCGAGGCAACCCCGTCCAGTCAGCCTTCTCGACATCGGATCGGAGCCAGACGACATTGGGGCCAAGACGGCGGTACGTACGGCAGTCACCGTCGGAGTCTCACGCGGTGCGCGCAGTCAGTTGTCAGCCCGGCTTCGTAGCGAGCGGACGTGCGCGTCTATACGAGAGAGTCTCGCTTCGCGCAGCGGAGCCCGCATCACACCACGTATAATATATCTTGTACACAAGATATACATACGTGTGCTCGCATATATACACGCTGTATATATACGCGTTTACGCCGTCGAGAGCTTCACGCAGTGCAACGACGCGGTACGTCGCGGATCGCTGTCACCCGCGTAGCGCGGAGTTCAAGTTCACTCGCCCGAGCGCGCGGCAGACAGGCAGGCAGGCAGAAGGGCCCGTCGTCTCGCGTCGAGTCTTGCAGTGGCAGCCGATCGTTCCTTTCGGGAGTGCCTCGTCTTTCTCTCTTCCGCGAGTGCCCACTCCGCACGGACGCACTCGTACTGGTACGTTTTTTTACGTCGAGTGTCCACGCCGGAGTAAAGTTGCCGGAGATTCGTGTTACGGGGACGACTGTTATGTCGCAGTGACAGCCGCGCGCCGCACCGCCGCAGGTTCGATGAACGGAGCATTGCCGCGTGCCGTTCCCGTTTCGACGATCGCGTCGCGATAGTTACGCCTGTGGAAAACCCGCGGGGAAACTGTATATTTCTGACTGTTCCGCGGTCCCCCGAAGGTCGATAGGGTCGACTTGGAGATCGACGACAATCGTGGATCGCTGTTCTATCGCGCGCTCCGGATCGACGGAACCTTTCAAGATTGGTGAGTACCATCCTTCCTTGGCGCACGCTGGCGAAAACATTAACAGAAAGGGTCAATTGGCAGCGCGAGTTCGGACGTGAAGAACAATGGTATATTTCATGTGTCGTGTAATTGACCAGAAATTGACGGACACTTAAAATCTCGAAAAAGTTTGAAAAATACGCGCGCCGCTTTTCCGTAAAAATCGCTCGAAGCTCTCGCGTTCGCGAGATTCTCATCATCGATTCGCGACGTTAGAAGCATCTTAGAGCACGTGCTTCCGGCGCGAATGAGACGCGAGAACGGCGCGTACGAAACTCCGAGTCACGGTTTGACAGGACCCTTATACACTGTTAAATATTAAAGGGTGAAATTGAAAATAATATTTTATTATTTTTTTCAACCACGCGTGTCGAAATTTATTATTTTCACACAAAACAGTATTATTTTAATTTCATTGGTTTAATTAAATTAACGCCATATTTCTTTTTAGTAGAAGCAGTGGCTAAAAATGACTCAAATTGAGTATAATTTGACACTACGAATTTAAACAGTGCATTAGCTCACCGAGAGAGACCTCCATATTACACTCGCCTGTCAAAGATCGACTCCTCGCGATCGTCGAAGATTCGAATTACTTCGACGTTGCAAAAAATGCTATAAAAAAAACTAAAATTCAAACGACGATATGAAATTCTGCAAAATATCAAATCGATCTCTTCGCTTCGTTTTATACAAAATGTAGACCAATCAAATTAAGGAAAACGCCGTTGAACGGTCAGGACTGGATCTTGGCCTAATAATATTATTATTTGCGTGAGAATTTTACGTTTAAAATACAGATCGTTTTATAAGATCTGTATTTTGTCATTCTTTGGAAATGCGAGACGAGGCGTATTAAAGACATGCGTCCGCGCGATTTTCGCGAAGCCGAGTAATTGGCGATCTGAGAAGTTCGCGCACACGAATGACGCAATATCGCGCTCGGCGATAACATTCGCGAACGTGATCGTCCCGGGTGCATCCATTGTCCGGCCGCGCGGTGCATATCTTATCGTCCCGATATTCGCGCGGCTGAATCACGCGGACTCTCGAATAACGCAGGTGGTAGATAAAGGCACAGTTTCGAGAAAATGCAATTAATACGCGACCGACGCGGTGACGTCACGCGCGGCCGTTTACGAGGATAAAGCGTCTTCGCTTCGCCGCGACTTACGAAAGTGCGTGCAACACGACGCGTCGTTGTTCGTCGCGTTGCGTCATCCCTCCCCGCGTTCGCGAGGGCCCGCGATAGCGGAGAGAAATAAAAAGGGGGGGGGGGCTGAAATTTTCGCTTCACGGTTTCGGTTCCGCGCGAAACTGGAGGCGATGGAGAACGCGCGCGACGTTCCGCCTTCGCGGTACCGAGTGCGTTTGCGAAATGCATCGCGATCAAGGATCAAGGTCGGATTTTATTTTTACCCTTTCGACTCCGCCGCCATCGCCGCTCGCGTCGCTCGCGCTCGGTTACGTGAGAAGAATCGATATTCTCGTCGTACGGTAAGCTCTCTCTCTCCCTCTCTCTCTCTCTCTCTCTTTTTCTCGCCTCTTAACGGCCGATTATAATTTAAAATTAGCCGATCCCGGCGAATTTGATTAATTGAGACACATTGCGGAATCGAGATACGATTGATAACGTTTCCTCGGTCTTTGCTGTGAAGTTACGCAACGATCGATTTCGTTAAGTCTTTCCACGTGCCCGTGACAGCTACGAGGAGTGATCCATTCTTCTTCTTCTTCGTCTTATTTTGGCACATCTATACCCTATCGGTTAGCATCGGCCATTATACAATTCTCCAAGGAGTGATCCATCGATCGCGAGATCATCTCGCGAAACGGGAACCTCCCCTCTTTCTCTCCCTCCTTCTCTCATTACACTCCGACTCCCCTTCCCCATCGATCTCTCCTCCCACCTCGCCCGCCGCGTGCCGCTATGGCTCTCTATCAAAGTGGGCCACGGCCCAATTTACGGAGCTCTCTCAACCTCGTAGCGTAAACCGTCCGTGCAATAAACTTCACGGACTCCGGCCCGAAGGGCACGCACGTGCACGTTCGCGGCATATTGCTTAGAATTAGACGTGACTGATCCGCGGAAAATCCTCAAATCCATCGAGTTGCAGAAAAACCGAGAAATCGGACGCTGGTGAGAGGAGAGAGAGAGAGAGAGAGAGAGAGAGAGAGAGAGAGAGAGAGAGAGAGACGAAAGATGTGTGGCCGAGTCATTACTGTAATAATATAACTACCGGATGTTCCAGCAATTAGATAGATAAATGGGTAAATAAGTTATACGCAGAAAAAAAGTGTCAAATCGTTATTACGTCGAATTAACGCGTTCATTGTTTCGTAGATACGCAACAACCTATAATCTTCTTATATAAGAATTTCAACTTTTTTTTCTTGGTTATTAAATTACACGAAATGACTTCATTCAAGCAAGTTTTTTTCGCAGTATATTATAATCTTGTTTCTCAAGATTCCCATGTTGAAACTAAAGATATTTTTAAATCAAAAATATGTATATTTTTTTTTATGTACAGCTACCGATGACTTCATTCAAACAGATTTTTTTCATTTAACGTAATTTAATCTCACTTTAAAAGATTTCCACGTCGAAACTAAAAATATTTTCAAATCAAGAATATTCTTTTTTTTTCGTATACATACATACAGCTGCCGATAACGTGTCGTACGCCGAAGTAACGGGTAAATTACATTGAGCCTTCGGATGACGGTGCGTTTATTCGACAATAGAGAGAAAATCGGGGTCGGCACTTGCGGGGCCGGACTCGACTCGGTTTCGATTCGATCGCGTGCGATCGCAATTTGCGCCGGTCGCGCCGCGGCCGCGCCGGAGGTTTCCGCGAAAGAGATCGAGTTATCTGCCGATCGATACGGATATTGTCCGGCGGGGTGTTTGCGGTCGCGTCAGAGAGCGGATTAGCGGTATCTGCGTTGCGCGGAAATGCACGTAGTCGCAGGTGTTACGTTGCAACTTGCGAGCGGTCGCAAGTGCAGCTACTGCTAGTTACGGTTCTCCCGTCCGTGCACGTTAATGTGTGTGTGTATGGCGTACGCGCGGCCGGATATATCGGCGATATCTAAGGCGTATATACGTGTCGTCGCGTCTCGGACATTGTGGATTAAACGTTGCGTCATCGGCCGTTCATCGATCACCATCGTGTAAATTAACAGAGAGGGAAGGAAAGAGAGACAACGGTGAGCGTCTTGTATCTGTTTGCGCCGCTCTATTTCTTATTTAAACGATATCGACGGCAAATCGCTATTCGGGGCGAGCTCATTTCCAATTCTTGTTAAACTCCGTAGGTAAACGCGAAGAAATAGCGCCAGTCGACGAAAATATCGTGGATATCAATGTTTCAACGACCGTATTACCGCGGTAAGAATTGCGTCACGAGCGTTAATTCGAGGTGGCTTTGCCTCTCACGTCGCGGAATCGAGCGATCAAATTCCGCGACGATCGCGGTTCAGAAGCAGCTGCGACTGCGGCAGCGGCAGCGGCGGGGCGGCGGGGCGGCCGGTTTATCGATCATATTAGCAAATATCAGACTCCGTTGTTCGCCGCGATGACCTTTTCCCGCTCGTATTATGCAACGAAGGTGAATGGTCTAACATAACAGCCTGCACGTGTTGCAGTCACGTGGCGGACGGGACGGGACGGGACGGGACGGGGCGGTCGCAACAACACAAGGCGAACCGACCGCGCGAATTGCGCGAGCGTTTGCGCGCTATGTGCTAACAGTTGCATCACGCACCGCGTTATTTCTTAAGCGACTTTCACACCGCCCAAAGAATCGAGCCGCGCGCCAGAAGGCCGCACAATTTATGTAGCTACCTAAATCAAATTGCGGTACATTTTTATTAACTGCTCGTCGATTAAAGAAATTCAAATACCGTATTTCTTAGACTTTTATCTTTTAAGGTTAAAATTTTAAAAGAGAATGCATTGCAATTTTGTAATCATTATTTATAATAGAATGCCGTGTATATGCACGAATACGCGCTACACCACATGTCACAAGAATCATAATTTTCGGAGCAACAGGATAAACAAATCGGTCGCTTTGTTCGGAGCTCGCGGGGAAAAAGAAGGGGAACGTCGATCGTGTCACGATGTTGTCATCACGCGCGTATATTATGTAACGCGGATAAACGCTTTAGCGCAAAGGCCTCGCTCGTTACCCGCCCGTGTCACGTGTAGCGGGAAGGTCGGGGCGCGTCGTAAGAAACGCCGTGGATCTCACGTGGATCGCGAGCCCCGCCGGAACGTGAACGTGCGACATTGTGCGAGAAACGCGATCGAAACCGGTAAACATCCCGGAGAACGAATCACCGCGAAATAATAAACGCGATGAAAACTATTGAAAACGCGAACGCGTGCGATTGGTACGCGATGTCTCGAAAAACGAGGGCGAATTAAGATTCCGTGGAGACTCCTTGCCCCCCCCCCCTCCCCTAGCCGCGATAATTACGAAGCGGGGCGGTGCGTCCGGCGGCTTAAAATGTGTATAGGAGCCACCACACACGCACTCGTCTCATGTAATTCCTGGCTTATTTGGAGCAGTACTGCTTAAAGGTCATTACTCAAGAAGAAGAAGTCTCATGTAATTCGGTCTCGCTTCTGCCTGGCCTTTCCCCTTCCCCTCCCGCATCGAATCGTATCAAGCCGGCCGGGCCGCGTGACGCACGATTATGTAACGACAAAGCGTGCCTCTGTTACGCGACTATAATGCGACTATACCGGGTGTCGTCGATCAATCTGGCGCTGGTTCCCGACCTCTCGTTTTTCCGGAACCTCTTATCGAGCACCGGAGTGCTCTAAGAGCCTTGGACACGCGCGCGATTACGATCTTCCTCGAGATCCGCGATCTCCCCCCTCCTCTTTCACCCCTCGGGGATTTAATCTGCGATCTCGCGATGCAATCGGGTCGCGCGCGCGTCGTAAAATTTTCCTTTCTCGTTCCGTTGATGATCGGAGCGGCGCGTTATCGCGGTCCGGTTGCATAATGAGCGGGAAACGAAATCGGAGACCGGTTCGAAATGCCTCGGCGGAGGCCGATAACGGTATCAGTGCTCGCTGTTACGTGAGCGCTGACCGCAAGACCGCAATCGTAACACGTCGCCACCACGGCCAAAGCGCGGTCGGGTGTCGGGTGGCCCGGCATTGTGCACATGCCTTTATGTGTACCAGCGCGCGCGCGCGCGAGCGCTCGCTTAAGTTCGTCGTACCCGGACTATTTTCGGGGCGTTCGCGCGCATCCTATTCAGCGGTTTTTCTGAAATGCACGTTCCGCAAGTAATAATATCCAGCGGATGGTCGTGCTCCCCAAGATCGTCACGCACAGACAGACGTGCCCGAGTTATTTATTATAGATTATTATTATTATACGTATTATATCCGCCGCCTCGTTATCGATTCAGTTAAAATTTTTTACATCTCGCTTACTACGAGATTATCGTCCCGTATAATTCCGCCGAGCTTTATTATCGCAGCTCCGTAGGATCGTTTGTGATCGTAGCGCGGAGAGAGTGTTATTCTCTCTCCTAGATATAATAATTTTAGACTTCCGTCCCGTCGCGAGATTTTCCGGCGGTCGGCCGGCCGCGGCCGGGAAATAATGTAAATAAATTTCCGGGAAGATATACACACGGGTGAGAATACGTCGCGTATGCACATTGTATAAGCCGCTTCTTCGAACGAATGCGTCAGGAGAAAAAAAATAAACGCTGGCACCGGGTCAACGGATGAGTTAATCGAGATACGGCGTGATATCATGCTAATTACTCATCGAGCAACGTAATACGTCGCTAATTATTTTGTATTCTAAACTACACGGAGAAAAAAATAATGTTGTATCAACAGCCTGAGTCTAATTGGAAATAATCTTGTTAATTCAATACATTATGGTTTTGTTTTAATGAAATAAGTATTTTTTTTTATTAAATAAGTATTGTTTCACTAATACTGTTATTGAATTTACAAGATTATTTCCAATTAGACTAATGCTGTTGATACAACATTATTTTTTTCTCTATGTATGATACTGATTTCGTAAGCGTTGTTTATGAACGTCGCAAGCGCTGTTTCCGCGGTTACAACGTCGTCAAACGACAATATTCCATTTTCATATCTATATGTATAATTTTTTTGCTATTTTATAAATATATTTGCTGTATTTATATATATTTGTGTGTGCGCGTGCGTATATTATAATATAGTAAATATATAATAATTGCACAACTGCGTCGAGATTCTTTTCTCAAATCGACGTCGCAATGCGGAAAGTACGCCGCATTCTCGGAGAAACGGCGCCAAACGGCTCCGCGGAAAGCGTAGAACGCGCTACGATTTCGTGCTACGCATTAATCCCCGGGGCGGATTTTCCGCGCATCGGCACGTTCCCGGAAGGAGAGCGCGAGTCCCGTCGAGACGCAAATGCGACGCTTGTGCCGTGCCATGCACGCAGCAGCGGGCCACGTGCGGGGCCGCCGCATTGCGCAACGCGCGGACGGAACACGTGCCCGCTTTATACGAACAACGCGTTCTATCTCCCTCCCGCTATTTTTCCTCTCTCCTTTCCCGGTCCGGCCCGGCCATTCCCGGAAAATTAGATGATACCGGCGGGAGGAGGGAGAGGGGAGATAAGATTTCCTCGGAAATGTCGATTGATAGTGACGACCCCCGGAGAGATACCGCGGGGAGACGCGTGGCTCGGAGGAATTACCATCAGAGGAACGCGCAGTTGGCCGCGACGTTTTTCCTGGTGCTAACAACAAACGGCGACAACAACGAATAAATATTAATAGCGCGTGATTCGTGAATCGCGAGTGACCCCGATCTGATCTAATTTCCCCGAGACTTTCGATCTCGCTTGACGAATTCTAGCGGCCTTCTGGTTCCCGAAACTACGATAGAGATCAAGGTAGAGCGAGAAAAACACGCAGATAACGTCAATCGTTAAACCTAAAGATTATAGTATGGTATCTCGGGAATATTATTGTCTCGAAAAGAGGATTCTTCGCGTCACGGAGAGTAAGGTACCTAAATGTACCAATGCTTGGACACGTACCTATGTCTGGACATTTTTATCATTTTAGTCCCTAAATAAGTTATAAGGCGAATTAAAATCAAAGAATCAAAGATAATAAAGGTTAGATCTTAAGTGTCCCAGCATTGATACATTTACCTTAACACACGTCGACCGTGGACCGGCGCGCGATTCAGTGAGCTCATCATTAAATTATATCGAGCCAAGTCACCGAGAGCGCGCGACGTAGCGTCACGATGATTTTTCGATGTGGAGATCGAGTGGAGCAGTAAACGGTACGCGACGCGGCGGAGTTATGAGATTGCGCAACGGCGTCTGGTGACGTTTCGACGGAAAACCCGTGGGTGCACCCACCCACGATATGCACGCGTAACGATACCACGGCCGGTAGCGATGATTCGGCGAAACCGATTGCGAGAAAAGCGACGCCGTTTACGTGATTCAGCCTCGTTTCTCGTTGCCGATGACGCCTCGTCCTCGCGGAAAATGCACGAAATCGTCGCCTCGCCTATTGACCTGCGTCACGTATCTGCCCTTGCAGCGTTCGCGCGAGCGAAAGATGAGACAGAGGGAAGGAGAGAGGCCTACGTCATACGTGTACGGTGCATGCGAACCTTATTATACGGAATCTAGAATCGGCCGATTAATTGAGCAGCGATGCGCCGTTTGGAATATATACGAAAGCGATCGATGAGATTGCGTAATGTTTCCATTTAGTTTTCACGCGTTAGAATTTCATAAGCATTCCATTTCCGCGGAGCGCATTAGCCGATAAAAATAACAGAGCAACATTTGCATGTTGACGTCACGTCGATCTATCTAAAGGCCTCGTATCCCGATTTGAATATCAGAACGCGCCTTTACGTACGTCTTCATTAATTTGTGCGTGACGCAATTGTTTCATAATCGTGGGATCATGGATCACGATGAGTGAGAGAAAGAAAAAACGATAGAGAGCGGGAGGAATGACGTTAGGAGTGTTTATCGCGTCTATTCTTTATTGCCGTTTTAATTTCGATAAGTGATGTCACTGCTTCTTCTCGGCTGAAGAATTATTTCGTTGGTAAATAAGATAAACATCATATTTGTGCGAACCTGCGGTCTATTTGTTCAAAATCACTTCCGTCCAGTAAAAGTTAATACGCGACGCTGCCGCGCAGTTCGAACGCGAGAAGGACGGAAAGGAACCTCGCGATATGTGATCTTCCTTCCTGGATCGCGCGCGAATTCGCCGATTATTTTGACTCCGTCGTAAGCGGAAGAACGGAACGTGATTCCCCGGCCGTATGAGTTGTTAAAATTAATTGAGCCTGCGATAGAAAAAGAAAATACGTCGTTTCGTGAAGCAATTTCACCGACAGAAAGGCTTGCAGTTTGTTTAAGGTAAACATTTTTTATAAAATTTACATTGTATTCTGTGTATAACCTGTTTGTTCACCGAGATGTGGCATTGGCATTGACATATCGTAATATGATGGCGATACAGTTGGAGTTGTTAAAGGAGATGCTGGTATAGTTGACAATGACGGTGACGATGGTGATACTGATATTGATGATAAAGGACGTGATACATGCGGCCTAGTGTGATATAATTCGGCAGAATGTTGACGTTGTATAGGTGCATTAGGAGGTTGCTCTTGCAAAATTTGTTTCATTTCAAGATCAGAGATAATGGAAAATATTTGTGATTTAGCTATATTTTGATAGTAAGGAGAAAAACTGTTTACCGTTGCTGCAATACTTGAAAAAAACGTGTTTATTGCATTAGAATCATTAGATTGTTGAGTCGGTGGAGTTATTTGCGCTTTTGCAGTTTTTTTCTCTCCAAAAATATTTTATCATCACTTCTGATGCCGTTTCTGGTTGTGTTTGACATTTATTTTCTTTATTCTTAGCTTAGTTGATATTTTTTCTGTTAATGTCTTTTTGTTTTCTCTTTTTCTCATTTCAACGTGTAACTCATCATCCACATTATCATCACTTGTCTTTATCGTTGTTTCGATCATCTCTTCTATCATCGTTTCGATCATCTCTTCTACCAATCTCTTCTATCATCGTTTCGATCATCTCTTCTATCATCGTTTCTATCATCTTCTCTCCCATTGTTTGTATCATCATATTCGTCTTCATTACGGTTCATCCTTCATTATTATCATCACTGACATCTTCTAAATTACTGCACGTGTCTCTTTCTTGCATGAATGGTAGTAAGAACGACATTTCATCTTCAAATTTCCATTTTTTTATTTTTGAGGCGGACTGTCCACTTTTTGTTTCACGTTTTTTTTTTAACGCTCTTCTAAAGAATCTCGAAGATTTGTCCATGTTTTTTACAAGCAGTCGCTGGAAAAAAACGAACAATTTGTTTATATTAATATTTATTGTATATTTTATATTTATAATTTTTTATTTATTATCTTATATTTCGTAGGTTCTTAGCTACTGGTGATTCGTATAAAACAATAGCTACCAGTTATAGACGTCGGACATTCAACGGTGCAATCGATTGTTATTCAAGTATGCGAAGCGATAATAGAGAATTTGATGCCACTAACAATGCAAAGCCTACAGTGGATAAATGGAAAAAAATTGCCGAAGAATTTTGGGATATTTGGAATTTCCAAATTGTTTAGGCGCTCTTGATGGGAAACATGTGACCATTCAAGCTCCGCAAATAGTGGATTCTCAGTTTTTTAATTATAAGAAAACGTTTGTCCATTGTTCTTTTAGCATTAGTTCGATGCACATTACAAATTTATCGCGGTAGACATAGGCGGATATGGTAGAATAGCGATGGAGGCCTATTTTCCAATTCTAAATTGGGTAAAGCTCTCGAAAAAAATAAATTGAATATCCCGAAAGATAATGCGCTTCCTAATACGCAGAATGTTATGCCTTATGTCATAGTTGGCGATGAGGCATTCCGTTAAAAAAATATTATTAAGACCATATCCTGGTTCTCAAATTCAAGAAGATAGATCAAAAAGAATTTTTAACTACCGTCTCTCACGCGCACGAAGAGTGTCGGAAAACGTATTTGGAATATTGAGTCAAAAATTTCAGCGTTAACAATCGAAGACTGAAGTTAAAACCAGAAAATGCAGATAAAATCATTTTGACTACGTGCATTTTGCACAATTATATCCGAGACTATAATTTAATGCCACACAACAAGACCATGCGCATAGAGCTGATAGAGCTGACATTGGTTTACAAAATTTACCACGACAAGGAGGAAGTGCAACAAATACTGCATTTACTGTTCGAGATGCATTCAAGGAATTTTTTATGACAAAGCATGGCCGTGTTGAATGGCAAGACACATAAATTAAAAAATATTTTATAAAAACTATTTTATTAATACAATAGAATAAATTATATTCATCTTACCTGGCTGGTTCATTTCTTTCGCAATTCTTCTCCAAGCATTTTCTTTAAATGTATTGTCACTATATTTTGAATGGCTCATTACATACAATGGCTCACAAGATTTAACCATTTCAATTAATTTTTCCTGGTCCATCTTGTTATTGCGTCCGTTCTTTACCGTTATTCAGTTCAGACTGTCCGACTCGCCACCGACAAGTCCCGACAAGTTCCGACACGGACCGTCAAAACATTCTTCGCGATAATGTCGGTCAATGTCGGTACGTTCCGTTGACGGAACGTGCAGGTCGGTGCCGGTTAGTGTGAACAGTCTCGTTAAAACGCATTGTTTAATGTTTTGTCGTGCCGGTGTCGGTACGTGTCGTTGCCGGAACGTGACGGTCCGTGCCGTATAGTCTGAATCAACCGTAATACGTGGCGTACGTCACGCGGCGCGACGCAACGCGGCGTTTCCGCCGTCCGTGTACGTCACGGCGCGAGTGCGACGCGAAATGCGACCTATAGCGGCCGCGGTTGTTTACGCGATCTGCGTCGGAATTATATTAGCCGAACGACGTTGAACGCGGCGCGGTGCTTTACGCGCGTCGCAGCCATCGCGACGATCAACAATGTTGTTTACGCGTTTAATCAGAGACATCGATGCGAGTAAACACGCCGCTTCGGCGGAATCGGCGTTTCTCCCTCGCGAAGACTCTCGAATCGAGTGTCGAGAGCGGGAAGTGCCGCGTGGCCGAGCGCGCGCACGCGACAATCAGCCCGAAATCCGCGCGTGAATCGTCGCGCGCTTCGAAATAGATCGCGCCCGCGAGATCATAGAGCAATTTACGAGTCACCGAAATAATTTCGAGCTAATTTCAAAACGCAGAAGAGAACGTCGTGTCGCGGGAGGTCGTCCGCCGTGGGCGGAAATCGCGAGTTCTCTTGGAGCACGTCCATCGGGATTTCGCAAAGTTGCGATATCAACGAGCGGAGCGTACGTTGCACGCATTCTCAAATCTATACGATTCTTTCCCAATTGATAGTTAGAGACAATTTAGCCTCGGTAAAGAAGAGCAACTCGAAATTCTCTCTCCGTTATATTCGGTCAATTTTTTTTTAATTGGTGCACAGTGGATGTTGGAATTATAATTGTTTTGACGCTGGATGATCGGTTTCATTCTAACGAGCCTCGTGACTTGCGTGGGCGGCTTTCGCGACGCGACGCGGAAAAATCGACAGGTCGGATCGAGCGAAGGATAACGTGAGTCACGCGAAACTCGTCGTACGTAATTGGGCGGCTTGAATTCCAGGAGATTGCTCAATTTTCGACGGCGTTTCGTGTCCCGATAATTCATTGCTCCGTGTCGCGCGCTCTGATATATCGAGGAAACCGACCGACCGACCACCTCGACTTTCAAAGCCGGTCGGAATCGGTGTTGTAATGCGTCGGCAATCCGGCTCGCCAGGAGAACAGACTTCCAGAGATTGCATCCTTCAAACGATCCTGCGAACGCGAGCGAAGTAATCGCGGAGTCGACTCCGCGGTCAAAAATAATACGGTTATCGGAACGACTCGCTTTGCGGGAAACGGGTGATACATCGTCATCGCGAAGATTCTGATTTACTTCCTTAACTATTCTATTTCCCCGCGACGTGACGCATAACGCGGTGTTGACGGCGCTCTTCCTCGTGTCACGCGAACACGAATTATTCGACCCAGTTGAGCGCGAGAGAGTCGTAGAATTAATGAGTCACTCCCGAACTTCTGAAAAAAAAAACAGACGACGGCGAGTTGCGTAACGCCATATTAAATAACGAGCGTGCGCGTCACGCCGGTGTGAGTCGTCTGATTTCCATATCAGGATCCTAGAAATCTTCGCTGCGTCGTCATAAGAGTATACTTCGAGATGGTTTTTCGTTTTGGCGTACAGTCTGCGATCGAGAGAGGTACTCCTCGTGTCAGTAAACCCGTCGGAGTCGCGGTACTGCCGGATCGTTTGTTTGCGGTTATTTTCTCCATTTGTCTCCGTTTGTCTCTGTAAAAACGGGTTCAGGCCGAACGAGCGCGAACGAACGCGAACGAACGAGCTCTTTCTTTTCGGCAAGAGAGGAAATGCTTTCGTCAATATAAATTTAGACTCGTTTGTACTTGCCATCCATGCAAATTCATTCCTTCGTTCGCACTCTTTATCTGGTCTCAACTTTACCGGTCTCGTGCTTGTGTGTCGCAAGATTGAAAGGACTCTATCTCGTAATGAGCTAAATGTCATGTCGGATGCGTGATGTTTTTGACTGGATCCAGACCAAGCAAACGAGCGCGAACAAACGCGACGAACGCGACTGAACAGTTTGCTTTGACGAATCCGCCGCGAGCACCAGCGAGTCTGAATCTTCCGCGCGGAGCAAGCCTTTCGCAGCAACGGAGACTCGACTCTCATTAACGCGCCACATGCGTCTTACGACGAACGCGTAGCGTACACTTCCGCGGAAATAAGCGCCGCTAGCTAGCGGCTTACATAACGTGCGTCGTTACATCCGTCGCGCGCGAAACGCTTTATCATTTATATTGCCGCGGGAGGTAAAGTTCATCAATAGTTGCGTAACCGCGCACGAGCGGGGGTTTTACTGCCAAGATCTTACTTCCCGCGTCGACTATGATTTGATAGCGTAACGAGCATGTCTCTGAATAGAAATCCAGTATAAAGAGAATCAGGAAGCGATTAGAGAACTGTCCGACTGAGAGATCTGTTTTATATAAAATATTCCGTCCAATCAGTGACGTAAAGAAAGTGGAATAGATAAAATTTTCTACTCACCGCGCACGAGTTTTTTTTTTTTCTAAAGATGATTAATGTCCATTTCTATCAATGTAGATTAGATTTAATCTCGGTTTAATTTACTTTTTATCCTTTTCTAGCTCTAAGAATTAGAAAAAGTTTAAAGTTAATCTACATTGGTAAAAACCGACATAAATGAAGATAATCTTACTTCATGTTTAGTTTTTTTCGTTGACGGACAGTTAGTTGTGAAATCGCCGTACAGACTTTCGGACGAAATTCAGTGCCTAGGATCGTCGGGATTTTTACGAGGTCGAGTTCGTGCACGATTATCGTAGCGACGATAAGCGATGCGATCGACACACAACACGCCGTGCCTATTACGATTAAAATATTCTCACATATGGAGCACGCCAATTTACGTAACGATACTTATCTCATCTCAGAGTGGATTTTTTAGGCCACAAATCATATAACTTATATCGACGATTAGCTTGTCGCAAAGTGATCGACGACGATTGATCCGAAAAAGAGAGAGAGAGAGAGAGAGAAGGAGGAAAAAGACACGGGAAAAAAGATGTCTTTCTTGTGCATCTTCGCGGGCATAATTAGTACGTTAGCGTTAATGGCCTCAAGCTGCATCGAGACTTGTACAATATTGATAAATAAATATCGAAGGTCGAGCAAACGTGTGTTTTCTGCCGTTATTTATTGCGAGACGACGCGACTGCGCGACCGTTCGACATCCAGAACACGTGGATCGGCGCGGTGAACGCACGTGCGCGCGGTTGCATAACCGCGCCGCGCATCCGCTGCTCGGATTAAGGCTTAAGCCCCTTGCACAATGCCAGGCAACAGGCAATAGGAACAGGGAATAGAAATCAGAAATCATGTATAAATGCAGAATAAACAGTGACACAGGCAATAGGCACAGAGTTTCCGTCACGTTGGAAATTCTATGCCTATTGCCTGTTGCCAACCAATCATAGCATTCGAATTTTTTAGGTTGTAATTAACGATTTTTTGGTTATTTCCTGTTCCTATTGCCTGTTGCCTGGCATTGTGCAAGGGGCTTTACGTACGTATACGAAGGCGATGCCGGCGGAGTATTTTCATCCGCGATCGCGGGTTAAAAATAAACGCGCGAAGAGTAGACGCGCTCGTTCCCGCCTCGTGGCGCTTAATCGCGAACCGATAATCGATTTGGGGACAATCCAATTATACAAGCTTGCGTCACGGTTGCCCGAAACGGTATCTCCGTCGTCAAAATTGCAGAATGTTATCTCGAAGAAGCCGCCGCTAATTGGTCGATTGTCCGAAAAAGATCCGTCGGAATTCAAGTTCACCGCGATTCCTCAATCTTCTCGTAAAATCGTCGCGGATCGAAAAGATCAAGGAGGCCCGTTCTTGTGGAATATCGATTGTTGCGTAAGAAGTCGCGAAATGACGACGTATTTTTTTTTTTTAATCGGCAGAGGTGAAACGAACGTTCACCGGCCGGGTTCACTGGCACCTTCGACCTTGGCGAACGTGACCTTACTCAAGGCTATTTTGCAACTTCGGACGAGAGAGGTGCGCCCGTTGGCAGGGCGAGCGCGAGTCTCTCGATCTCTAAAAATTCTTTTATCTCTGGCTGTTCTCTCCCGCGCTTTGACGTCAGAAGCAGCCGCATAAATCAGTTGTCTTTGTCGCATTGAAACGTATCATTAAAAAGATTAAAAAGAAAACAGATTTGATGAATAATAATTTTCCTTCTGCATCGAAAGAAGGTTATTTCCAAATTAAACTTGAAAAGGATGGAGATTATATTCTTAGAAGGAAAGTTTCTGAAGAACTTTGTAATTTCCATTTTTCAAAACCTAGATCCAATACAGTTTGATAATAAGCTTTCAAGATTATATAAGTATCTCTATAATTAGATACTCCCCCTCTCTCTTCCACTTGACACGTACAACGATACTGATCGCGGTAGCCTGATTGTCAGCCATTCCTCTCTCTCTCTCTCTCTGACGTATGTATTATCGCCGCGCGCCGTCTGGAACGCAACGCGAGTTTCGTCATCGCTGCTGTTCGCCGCGCACGCGAATTGACCCACGAGTAAAAAATCGCGCGACGATATCTCCATTTCGCATCGATTAACTCTGACCGATTGCCCCTTTTCCGTTCCAGATGTACTAAGAAGACAAATTATGGTGGCAGAGTTTGTCGCCCGCCAGAGTGGATCGCCCATCAATGGTGAGACCGCGTGTCTGAACAGCAACATGCCGGCCACGCACACAATGGCCCATAGCGGCGGTCACGGCGCGCCCCACGGCGGGCCCCACGACGCCCATGGACCCCTCACGGTGCCTCTCACGCATCCCGGCCATCACGGCGGACCGCCGGCCGCGATTCAGCAGCAGCATCAGCATCAACCGCAGCAGCAACTGTCGCCGCAACAACAGCAGCAGCAGCCTCAACCGCCGCATCTTCATCACCATCATCAGGCCCAGCAGCCGCAGCAGCAGCCGCAGCAACAGCAACAGCAACATCATCACGATGGTTCGCCGCATCATCACGATGGTGCGCCGCATCATCACGATGGTTCGCCGCAGCATCCCGATAACTTCTCGCCCAACTTTGACATACGAAAGGAGCTGTTCTCGCAGCGCAAGCAACGCGAGTTCATCCCGGACAATAAGAAGGACGACAGCTACTGGGACCGTCGCAGGCGCAACAACGAGGCCGCCAAGCGGTCGCGCGAGAAGCGCCGCTTCAACGACATGGTCCTGGAGCAACGGGTGATGGAGCTCAGCAAGGAGAATCACATTCTCAAGGCGCAGCTCGATGCGATACGCGATAAGTTTGGCATCTGCGGCGAGTCTGTCATCAACACGGAACACGTGCTGGCCGCGCTGCCGACGGAACCCCCGATCAGCGTGAAACGCGCGAAGATACCGCCGTCGGCGGCGCTTCTCTACGCGCGCACGCCGAGCCCGGTGCACACGTCGGTGATCCATCAGCCGGTGAGCGGCGCCCGTTCGCCCAGATCGCCGGCCCAGCTCTATGTGCCCGAGACGACCGCTTACCCGGAGACCGAGAGCTTCCAGTACCCGTACTCGCACCCAGCGATGCACCACCTGGACACCACGAGCGCGCTGAACCTGTCGTCGCGCGGCCGCCGGGCGCAATCGCCGTTCGAGCTGTCGTCGGGCAGCGGCGACGAGGCCGGTCCCCAGATAATCGTGGGCTCCCAGAACAACCCGGCCGTCAACAACAGTCTGCCTCACAAGCTCAGGCACAAGTCGCGCATCGGCGACAAGGACGCCGCGAGCGCGCTCCTCGCGCTTCAGGGAATCAAGCAGGAGCCGGGACCGCGGGCGTCGCCGCCCTGGGACGAGGGTTCCAGCGACGAGCGCGATTCCGGCATCTCGTTGGGCGCCGAGTGGACCGGTCCGACCGTCACCGCGGTCACGGAGAGCGATCGGGAGGTGAAGATGAAGCTGGACCGTCTCGCGTCTGAGGTCGCGTCCCTGCAATCGATATTCCGCCTTGGGAAACCCGTCGCGGCAGCGGCAGCGGCGGCGGCCGCGGCGGCGGACAGCCTGGTGACGGGTCACTCCGCCGCCACGGTCAACGGACCGTGAAGGACACGGTCTCCCTTCCTTTGCGGGTCACTGCGAGTCCTCCTCCCCTCGGCCGGATGTCGGGGTTCTTGGAAATTGGACATGGAGACGTCGTCTGGAGGACGCGTGGGAAGAACGACGAATCCTTAGATCGTCGCGCCGAGCTGAGCGTCGTGTACGCGATCGATCGTAAAGGATTTTGTAAAATAAAATTCGTGTTTATTTAAAGGATGAAGAGCGCGCAAAGAGTTCTCGCGTGCCGGTGCAACGGCAGCAGACGTGTAGCAGCCGCTTGTTCGTCCCGCGATTCGCCGATATATGAAATAAGAATAGAATACTCGTGAGTCTCTCGCGAGTAATTCGCGATTACCGATTGCTATCGATCTGTTTGTTGCACGAGAGTCATCGATAACGAAAAAAAAAACTTTAATCCTTCAACCCGTAGACTATACCTCCCCGGAACGCGAGGCTTCCTCTTCGATAAAACTTATAACTTATTGTGATACGCGAGAACGCGAGAGATATCAGTTTGCGCCGTTTTGGAAACGAATCCCCCCTCCGATGGATTCGACGGCTACCGGTCGAAGGGTTAAAGGCGTTCTCCACTCTTGGTCCCGAAGCGAAGTGGAGTTAGGAGTTAAGAGCCGAATGCGATACCTTGTAGCGCTGTAAGTTACGTTGTAAAACTCCCGTAGGCTAATCGTTCTTCTTATCGTTATTACCATTATCGTTAACTAGAGAGCTTTGTCGATTCGGGTAAACGTGTCGCGGCGAATCGGGCCGAGCGTACACTGCAAATCCAAGTGTTATTTTCGCTGGAGCTCTTCTTAAACATTTCTCACCGTTTTAAATTAAACGTGTTAAATGACGTAATTTAACACGTAAGAAACACGCGAAAGGAGCTTCAGTCAAATGTGTCATTTTTAAACGTTTATGCGTGTAAAAATAACTTAGATTTGCAGTATAATCGGCGCGATCAGGTGAACGAAGCACCGCGATCTGTATTAAATAGAGCATTATATATTAATACACGCGAGTTACTCCCCTGATTGATGATTGGTCGCGCAACCGGCTATCTCACTACCATCGGATATCCATAATACGATTCATTCCCGTGTACGAAACAGGGATTACTTCTTCCTCCTCTTCTTTTTTTCTTCTTCGCGTCATCGTCATTATCATCGTCACTTTCTTTTCCTATTTGCGATCACGTGACGATCTCGCGCAGTGGAGCTTCGAGGCGTAGCTTTAATTCGCGCCCTCGAGTCACTTAATTTATTTGCCTTCGTTAATCTTGTACACCTGCACGATCGTTGTTAATTATCGAAAACTTTCGGAAGCGATATCTACTTTGCTCGAAACTTTGGAAATTCGGTTCGCTGGTACATTCGTTACGAATTCGCTTCTTTATTTATTGCCTCTGCCGTCGCATCTCTCGAAATCCCACGCCGAAACTTGGACGAAGCTCCGCGAGTTTCTCGGATTCCTTTTCCTTTTGTTCTTCGTTCCCTCGAACGTTTCCCAGGTCCGAATCACTGGCTGGTTAATCCGGACTTGATTGCGTGAACGGGAGAGAATCGCGAGGCAGCGTCTCCTCGGCATTCATGCCAAATTTTCTTACGACTTTTGCGCGACTGTCCGTTGTCTCCTTTTTTTATACTTTTGCTATCGAATCCATCCTACGGTCGTGGCGAGTGTCTATATATATTGATGTACATGTATGAAGAAAGAAACGAAAGAGTGCATCTGTGTTACAAAACGCCGGACGAGAAACGCTAACTTTGATGTATGTACAATCGCCGCGGAAAGTCCTCTCGGAAGGCGGAAATTTAGCGCGTATTGAAGTATTAAGCGAGCCTATAAGTGTATGTAATATATATTTACATAGCATATACTTGCAAGAAATATATATATTATATGCATATTATATATATATATATATTTGTCAAATTTATGTATCTTTCGATATCATTGAAACGAGCTGTAACGCACGTGCAGTGCTTGATTGTGCCGTTGCCGATTCGAAGGTGCGAGAGATTACGTTATATTGTAACAATAAGACCGGCCGAGACATCGAAATCGCGTTATCGGCGCGGAACCAAAGTGTGATTTTTCTCGAAGGTGCGAGGAAAGGAAGGAAAACGAGGAATATTTATCCGACGATGATGGAGCGATCGAAGTCGGCGACGTGGGGAGAGAACCGGCGTCGATGTACTTTGCTGATCATTGTCCCCGCTCGATCAACCATTCGTTTCTTACCCCATGTGATAACGCTAAGAGCGATAGAGACGCGAATCGACGTGAACCCGGGAGCAACCGTAAATAGCGAGAAGGCATCTCTATTTATTGTACACTAATCGCCTATGTTATATACGGCGGGGCATGCGACGACGACGACGAGGAGGAAATTGGAGCATTGGAATCGCTGCAGGCGGCGGTGTTTCGGGGGTCCCCTCTCGCGAGGCAATCCGTCGCGTCTCTCGCGGATAGGATCTCGTCTTTATTCCTCTTGCCCCCGTATTTTTTTATGTTACTCCCCTCCCCCGGCGTGAATGTTCCATATTTTGTACGGTATGCTTGTAAATACCGCGACCAGCGACGGTATTGCGCGAGGAGCCTCGACCATCGCCGAATTTTCAACTTTCCTGATGGTTGCCTGACCGAACGGACAGAACGCAAACGTTGATTAACGCGTCTCAATAGCAATGTAAATATAGCAATAAAACGTTTCGAGTCGTCGTCGCCGAGCTCCGACACGCTGTCGAAGAACGACGTGTTCGCCGGCAACACCGCCGCATTTCGCAGTCGCGTCGCTGTAAGATACCGAGAGTGCCTGTTGTAACGACGAAGTCATATGCGTTTCTCGCTGCGGCCGCCGGCCTCCGGTGGTCGCCGAGATGAACGAAGATGCTGCACCGTGTAAATACGTTGTCTTCTATTGTTAACTAACGAGCGACCGCGAGTTTCGCGATCAACGTCGACGACGAGGTTTCGACGCGATTCCGGATTTAATACACTCTACATAAACTCAGGTATACAATAAACAAACACACACACATACATACATACATACATACATACATATGTACACACACACACACACATATCCCGATTACTCGCGCACTATTTGCCTCGTTCGCCTCGAACAATCACGATAACGCGATCGCGAGAGAGCCGACACGTTACAAATTGTACATATACAATCGCACCTTTTTTGCCAAAAAGCAGTTACGAGGACCGCCGGAACGTCGGCCGGAGAAGGAACGACACTCTTACCCCCTTTCTGCCCTGCTCCTTCTTCCATTCTCCCTCTTCCATCCTCCCCTCAATTGTGCCCCGCGAAATCGTTCGCGCGCGTTTCGACTACAGTTCCTATGCACTATACTAACGGTAAAGCGACTTAGAGGCGAGGATCGATGACCCGTCGTCCGATTTACGATTAAAGAAAAACAACCGTAATTCCAACCAATCGAATAAGCTTGGTTCTCCTTTCTCCGGCTGCTCGGAGATGTAAGTATTTAAACTCTAAGGGACATATCCACAGCGCGTGTAGTGTACTTGTATATGAATATCGATAAATAAATATTTTCAATGTTTTTGACACAAAGCCCCTCTGTCTAGTTCTTTGATATCCTATAGCGCACTCTTTCCTGCTCCTCTTTTTCAACAATTCGGCAAGGAAGAAGAAACGTCGCATTACGCCTTCACAATAAGTTATATATTTCATATGAAATATAATTCAGAAAAGAGAGACAGAGTACCTTTGAAAAATAAGCGGGACTACAATAAGCATAAATATCTACTTTGGACAATTAAATATCACGCGTGTGATTATAAAAAGAATATAAAAAATATAATGTATACATTGTAAAGTAGTTTGTACAGTGTAAGACGTAATGTCTACTCAATGATAGCATCCGAGCCGAAATCAGTCCTACGATCGTCTAAAAAGTACTTGCATTACGCTAAAAAACCAGAAATATCGAGCTATAAATTATATTATAGCCTATAATATATATAATAAGTCAATGCTATTTACAGTCCGAGTTGGATCTTGGTAGCCTAATAATATTGCTGTATATTTCCAAGTACACAATTTTTCTTAATAAGTCAATGATTTTGAAAGGATAATATTTAGAAACCATATAGGACGATTCTTAACGTCAATACTGTAGAGTAAATTTGAAGTTGAAAAAGAAGACAAAAATGTCACGTGAATAGCCAGGTGGACTTTTCGACTATTTTAATTTATTATGATTTGGAGAATAAACAGCCTACGTTTGTATGACTCTTGTTTCGGACTCTAGATTTATCCTCTAATGTATATTCCGTATAATTTAGAATTGTTATATATATATATATATAACAATTCTAAATTATACGGAATACATTAGAGGATAAATCTAGAGTATATATATAATACTTATGGTTTCTTTTTCTTTATGTGATTTTTGTAAAATTATCAAGTAGTTTTCACAGCATGCGTATCCATTATAAACAATTCAAATAGTTACAAACAGACAGAACGATGCCCTAAGCCTTAAATTTACGTTAGTTCGAGATTACTTTCGTTTTTTACATTTTGTTCTACCACGGCGTCTGCGCGAGGAGTTTTGACGGGTGTCGGACTTTTTCGATGACCTGAAAATATATCGAAATTAGAGTTCAGAAAAGCAGTTAACTTAACAAATTAACTTAACAGATCAACTCAACGGTTACTACATCCATCAACTTCGTGAGAATTCCAAGTGATCGAATATCGATCAATTAAACGCGAAAACGCACCTGTGAACCCTATTCACTGAAACGGAAGAATGCTTCTTTAATGTTAGATGTTGCTGGACCAACTCCGCCAGTTTTCCCTGCTGAGCGAGCATCGAGAGGAAAGTGCAAATGAATTCATCATAATTATGCGTTCTCCGGCAATCGTCGATCTGAAAAATTCGCACAATTCCTATAACTCCTTGAGATTAAAACTGCTCGATAATATTACCAGTTAATTACCGACATAAATTGTGACCTATAATCGCGAGGAATGGATGAAATATCGTGACTGTCAGCTGCAACTTTTGTCAATTAAAAATAGTAAGCGCTTCATGATACGCGTAAAACCGACCTTGTACTTGTTTCTCTTGTCGTTCTCATCCTTCAGGCTGGTCTCGCACACACTGATCTCGTGCTCCAAATTTTTCAGCAACGCCAGAAGGTCCTTAGGCGCGAATGTGTGCGGCTCGAACAATTCCGGATACTTGGAGCACAGCTTGGGATCGATTTTCTCGACCTTCTTCTCCTCCGTGACTGTGTCGCCGTTGCTAGTTTTCACCCTCGCGTGAGGAATTCTGACTTCGCCCGATAAGCAGACCTTCTTGTGCAAATGGCCGCTGTCGGAAACCAATCTCTTCCCGTTTATATTGATATTTCCCAGAGAACGGCCTGCAAAAACGCGATGTTTTGATATTAGGTAACTGATGAATTTGTTTTGCCGAACTATGTAAATCTAATACCTACTCAGACCCGCCTCGTTCTTTTCGTCGCCTGCAACTCTGATCACCACGAATTTCTTGAAGTCCTTCGTCGATGTAGGACTGCTCTGTCCGGAGGTCCATCCCCAAGCTGGAGATATCAAGATATTCTAAATCTCCCTTTCTTTGACGGCCCAAGGTTCTCGAAGTTAGTGCTAATGCTCTTAAAATATCTGTTTTTACTCTGTATAAAGCATTTCTAAAATTCCGCGCGATTAGTAACCGGTAGATGGGCAGTACGTAACAAACGGGTCGAGTAACTGTACGTAGAAGGTGCGAAATAAAACGTCTCGCAAAGATGTAGGAGTATGTATGCATGTGTGAAAAGTACATAGTATCTCGAAGCAGACCCACGAACTGCAGTCTGTAGTAGTTGCGGCACAGGATGCGTTTCGTATCGGTCCTCCTCACGTGCAGCCTGATCTGCCTGGTGAGCTCCTCGAGATGTCCGGAATCGAAGAAGCCGCATTTAACGAGCTGCACGATTTTCTATAATTGCGTGAATCTGCCTGGCGGTGGTTACGTGTGGATCCCGTCGAAATGTACCGAGGGCTTGGTGAGATGTTAACAAATGAGACAAACAGAAGCACTCCCGACCCTCGACCCTGGTAATTCTAAATAGCGTCGCTTTAACAAACTTCTGAAATACGATTTTAGGTGTTCCAACCGTATTTGCGGATGTGTGTGGTTCCGGGTGATATTTGGACATGCGATACGCTCTCGACCGAGCGCGCTCCTGCAACGAAGAAGTACGGAACGCCCGAATTGATCGATTCGACGGACACCAGCTATCTGGGGTATACACAGGATCCTTTGGGATTCTCCGAAACCATTGACTCGTCCTACGTGATCGACAACTTCTCTGACTCGACGACCGAGGCGGTGACCGCGTATCCCTTAATCGAATTTGAAGAATCGGATGAAACGACGCATGGCGACAAAAGTGTGAGAAACGCAACGTATCACAAAGAGGAGAATTATCTGTACGAGTACACGAATAGCCAAGAGCAATTACCGTTGTCCTTAACGCAACAATATAAGGACGTCGTAGATAATCACTACAAGTGGCTGAACAAAATGATAAATCAGTTGCACATCAACAAGGAGCTATCAGCTGTGATATCGAGTTCTCTGTCGATACCCGTTAAAAACGTAAATCCAACGCAAACCATCGTCATATTAGCGTCTCACAATTGTAGGCAGAACATAACGTTGAGCTATCTTGTACAAAGTAACGCAGAAAGAAACGAGTTACATAACGGTGAACCAACCGAAATGATGGGAAGCAACGGTCCTCAGGTGAACAGCGTCACAACGACGGCCAGCACCGTTTCGACAGAGAACGCTTTGGAACTGCTAATCGACAGTCTGGACTCTGACAACAGCATAATAAGGATTAGCGATAATCTCGGGTACAAACAGTATCTCACGATCGACCGATACAAAGCCGTGGCGCATCGTTTAACACCGCGCACCGTTAGCGTCGTGGCGTGCACGAGGAACGTTCGTCTGCCGAACAGGACTGACTGTAACCGGTATTACACGTGCGAGCCAAAAACGGCCACCGTAGTGGAGTACTCCTGCCCGCCGCACACGGCTTTTAACGTATACTCGCGAATCTGCGACGTCGAGAGCACGAAAACGTGCGCGAGCAACAGGTTTCCGGTGAATGAAATATTCGAGCGTGCCGAAAACAAAAGTACGGCGATACACGGCGAAGAAACGTCCGAGGAGAGATTGTGCCAAGAGCTCGGTAAGATAAAGGATCCCGCTTCTGACTCTCATTACTACATCTGTTACAGCACGCCGGATTCCGAAGATATCAAATCCATCCGAATGACCTGTCCGAACACCTTAATATTTTGCCAAAACAAGAAAGTGTGCACTACTAGACGGTTATGCGACGCACTGCCATGAAGTACGACCATCTTTCTTTCTTCTTTTACCTTGAGTGGGTGAGTTAAAGGCCGATCCAATTTCTGACGACGTGTCTGTACTCGAAGAGCTGTGAGCTGGCGAGGTCTGAATTCGTAATGGCGTGGCGTAATCCAGAGCGCACATCACCACTTTCTCCATTCCGCTGAAATCAAACATAAATCGCTTGTATCGAAACTGTAACACTGATAAAATTTTATAGTTATCAATAAACGAAATAGATGTAATACAAGAGAAGATATAACTCTCTAACTGAAAAAAAAAAAAAAATTAACTAAGATTATGCTTGTAAACTGTTATACTCTGTACTACTGTATTCTACGAGATTTAACTCAACTTTATCAATCAAAGTGTTATGGTGAAGCTAGAGATAACATTGTGCCATACGAATAAAGAAGTCAATTGTTATTTACGTGGATTCGGTTTTTCCAGATGCGATGCCAGAAACCGATTCATCCATAACCACCGTCGAATCATTATTTCTTTCAACGTTGATAGTGGGAATTATAGGCGATTCTTCAATCTCCGTCTTAGTAGGCAATCCATTTTCATCCTCCGTCTTGTTCCTTTTCTCATACTGTTTCTCTTTATCGGGATTGATCTCTTTATGCGAATTCTTCTCAGTGTTACTGCCGTCTTGATGGCTCAATTTCATCAATTGCTGCAAAGCCTCCAAGACTATCTGTCTG
The DNA here is from genome assembly GCF_030848795.1 of Temnothorax nylanderi. NCBI lineage: Eukaryota > Metazoa > Arthropoda > Insecta > Hymenoptera > Formicidae > Temnothorax > Temnothorax nylanderi. The sequence continues at coordinate 71,440 of NW_027249198.1, read as the reverse complement.
TTGGTCTTCAGCATCGTTAATTTATACGAGATAGCAAGACGTCTGTCAGGCACAACAGCCATGAGATTGAATCTAATGTCTTGCAGCTGTTCGCCAGTCGCCATGCCTAAACGATCGGTTATGACACGTCTGAATTGCTCCGTCCACTCTTCGTGCTCCTTCCACGGTCCGTGATCCATTGGATAGGGTTTTAGGCCGTCCAGCTCGAAAAGCCTGCCATTTATTGGTACATAGCTCACAAAGTGGAAAGCCTCGCCGGTGAATCTGCCCGTGGAGACACCGGTGTTCTTGTCCTGCCGCCTCTTCGCCTGGGGCATAGCGTGCGAATTGTGCGCACAGGCTAACTCCGGCGTGTTGCCGATCGCCCAACCCTTATTCTCGGGACACATGCCGGAGGTATGCATCTTCAGCCGGGATAAGGTCGTGCCTAGATGGATATTCGGGCAATTCAACAGAACTGAGAGCAACGCATGAGTGGCGCAACTGTTGGGGACAACCTGCGACAGTTATATTACACATTGTGTTACAAAAATAATATATGCTTTATACATGTAATATTAAATCTGATACGGTAAGAGCTATATGTTAGACCTGCTGCGCGAAGAAGATGTTGTTCACAATCTCCTCGTCCTTGACAAAGCTCTCATCTTGCTCCACGACCTTTCGCCTAGACCGCCGTTCTTCGATCCATCGAAACAGAAAGATGAAGCCATAGACTGGGCCTTCTAAAGATTTCTGCAGATCGTAGATCTCCTCCACTTGGACGCCCTTCACGCCGAAGTCTTCCAAGAGCAGCGTGAACAGGCCTACGTGAGTGTGTAAAAGAGTTATAGCTTTGCCTGCTACAATTTTACAGCGCAAAAATAATTTTTAAGTTACGGGATTCTGACATTAAATCTTTATTGACTGTGGATGGACAGACACATTTCAAAGTTAAAAACGTACCCGGGTCGCTTTCTAACTCTAGCCAACCTTCCGTTAATCGATTAATGTCAACGGGCATCTTTCCGTTAGCTGTCAGACCGTGCTGTCAGATCTGCGAAACACGGCAGAAATCGCTTCCACGGACTCATCGCACTCTGACTCTGACAGCCAGAGGCGCCATGTTGCACCTTGCACGGCTGACGGCTTGCACCAAAACATATGTCGCATCCACACCACATCCACGCCGAATCCTGTAGGTAATATGCACGATTTTGTGGTTCTCTTCCGTGCTATGTCCACGATTTTTTGATTTTCTTTGGAAAAAAAAACTAAAAAATCGCGAACCTAACGGAAGAGAACCAAAAAATCGTGAACATAACACGGAAGAGAACCACGAAATCGTCGACATTAGTGACATTACCACAAAATCGTGAACATAGCACGGAAGAGAACCACAAAGGCTGCGTTCCGATATTCACTGCAAGTACTGAAAATCTATAGTTTACGTTACGTACACTATAGATTTTCAGTACTGGCAGTGAATATCGGAACGCAGCCAAAATCGTGCACGTTATCTGCAGGATTTGGTAACAGTCAAAACGCAGGGTCGCCTAGCGGGCATGACCACTTTCATCTCATCCTTCTTTCTGCTTATACTGTGCTTATATATATTGTGACTGCACTGTAATAGGAGATACTTCTCTGCTGGTTGAAAAGTGTTACTTCCACATTGCGCTTGTCAATTGCGGTTGTCAAAAGAGAGTTGGCGAACTTTTAACTTTTTTGGCGACAGTGACTGGCAATCGGCAATCAGAAATAACACTTTTCAACTAGTGCAGTTGCCATCGTTTGCGACGTATTGTAGAACCGGCTTTACCGGCTTTACTTCATGGTCACATAGCTACATAGCATGTTGCCGTTGCCATCGTTGCCGATCGCACCCGGCACCGGATCGCACCATTGACCATATACATATAACATCATCATTCATCGGTCATCCGTACTCTTTGCGGCAGCAAGGACGAAGGACGTAGTAATCCCCCGCAAATTGAAGATTGCGCGCGTAATTGTTTGTTTAAGATAGAACGGGCGAATATTTGCGGAAGAGAATTGTTAATATTCAAGTAATACTTGCATTAAGGTACTCTTAAATTACTTTAAATTATCGTTGCGTTTACACGTCTTTTTAAAGTTGGATTTATAAGTCTGCTCTTCAGCAGAAATAGCGTTAAGTCCCCCGCACCACCCAGCACAATCAAAAATATAAAAGGAACAAGGAACACACGGGAATAAAACTGGATGCACAATGAAGAACACAGGCAACAGAAACAGGGAATAACACAGGCAACAGTATTTTAAGCTATCGAAAGCCGTGTATCAATGCTACACCAGCTTTAGTCATGATTTCTTATTCCTAATCGCTAATATCTGTTCCTTGTTCTTTATATTTTTGATTGTGCGTGGGTCTTTACTGCTATACTTTTTCTTCTTCTTCTTTGTAAAAATGGTGCTCAATCCTCTACAGGTTCGATTCGGGATCAAGACGAAAATAGTGAATCCACTCAGGAGAATGTAATCCAAACTTGGGTAAGTGTAAATTGTGTGTGCAAAGTAAATTTCGCGTTGTAGGGAAATTCTTTTGAAATATTTGATTTTTCTGTTTTTCTATGGTCTTCTCTGTTTTCCATAGGTCGACCTCACGTTTAGACATCATCTAGCTGATCCCCATAAACGAGAACTTCGACAGGCCATGTTCGCCAACGATATTCAAACCATAACGAGAGAACTGAGGAATACCGTGATCGTTTTGGCGGACGACATCAATACCGGCCACTTCGGACCCACGCGACCCCGTGGATTGACCAGCCCTGCGTTAGCTAAGCAGCCGAATTTGCTATAAGGAAAGGGGGGAAAGGGTAATATTACTTACATGATAAAAGGAATGACTGACAATGAGAGTAACATCGAAAAAAAACCGCGTCGGCGGAAGAGAGACATTTCTGATAAAATAACTGATCAAGGACCTGTCCAGAAAAAATCTAAAACAGTTAGTTCCAAACGGTTTCAGTATCAATGGTTTGACGACTATCCGTTATGGAGAACGTGGGTAAGAGAAGTTCCTAATGATTGTTCCAAATTTTTCTGCAAGGCTTGCAAAAGTATATTAACTTGTGGTCTTTCAGAAATAAAGAAACATGCATTAAGAGAAAATCATATAAAAAATTTAGAGCAATTAAATCTAAATTATTGTATTGACAACCCAAGATTTATAAATAATACATCATTGATCAATGCAGATAATTCGGGACAACCTGAAATGATTGAATGTATGTCGAACCTTGAAGATCATTTTAATTTTAATGACCGTGTTAAGATAGCAGAAATAAAATTAGCGACTTTTTTCGTGGAAAAGAATATGCCGCTTTCACTTTCATCCGATTTACTTTCGATTATGAAAGCTATTGGAAAAGAACCCGGTCTTTTACGAGCAATGTCTTTAAGCAGAAAAAAATTAACGCAAATTATTACTAAAGTCGTGTGTCGTGCAGAAACAGATCGAATATCTCAAGTTTTGAGAGAAAATAAATTTTCAATATATAAAGCTGAAACATCAGATGTAATGAATAATAAATGGTTTCCATTAATGGTTCGTTATGTAGACCCAATAACGTTAGGCATTAGATGTGAATTACTACAAATAATTTACTTGAATGCGAATAATTGCTCGGAAAGTAAGATGTTTGAAGCTTTCGAAAACGAGATGTTTAAAAACAATATTTCACTTCAATTAATCGTTGGTCTTGCTTGCGATAATGCTTCAATAATAATAGATAACAGTTCTTCCATTGAAACAAAATTGAGTGAAACAAATCCATGTCTTGTTACACTTCCATGTGTATGTCATTCTTCAGCGTTAGCAGCAAAAGTAGCTTGCAAAATAATTCCTCAAGATTGCGAGCGTTTTATTAAAGGTATTTCTGCATTTGTTAATAGTAGTTCCAAAAAATCAGCTATTTTCCGAGATTTTAACATGTGTCTTGAAAGTTCTTCTTTGACGACTTTGAAATATGCAGACACATGTTGGCTAACGCGTCACAAATCCATTCAGAGAATTTTGGAAAAGTGGGATACCTTATGTCAATTTCTAATGGGACAATCATTTGAGAACATTCATTCTGCAGATAACTTGCTCGAGATTTTTCAAAATCCTGCAACAAAAGCTTATTTTTTCTTTTTGAAATTTACGCTTGATGCTTTTAACAAATACAATGCTAAATTCCAAGCACAAGAATCTTTAATTCATGAGTTGCAGCCTTCTTCGATGGAATTGCTCCTTTGGTTCCTTCGGAAATTCATTAAACCTGACTTACTGAAATCCGAAATACTCGATAGCATAGAAAATTTGAAATTTTCTGATCGCGATAATCAACTCCTTTTAGAAGAAATTGATTTTGGTTCTGAATGTGAAAAATATTTAAAAGAACAATTAGAAAAACAAATTTGCTGTGAAATGGATATTATTTCTATCCGAAAAAACTTCTTGCAATTTTACGTTATAGCAAGCAAACAAATTCGTAAACGTCTTCCAACCAATGACAAGTTTTTAGAGTGTGTTACCATTTTTGAAAGCAAATCTGTATTATTCGATCGTGATCGACATTCCACGTTTCGTAAAGTTCTTCATGTTAATAACAGATTAGGCGAATTAGTTGATGAAAAATTACTTGAAATTGAATGGGAGAGTCTATATGGAATCGAGTCAGACACAAAAGAAGAGTGGTCAAATTTATCTTTTGACGATATGTGGATACAAATCGGTTTATTTTCCACCGAGGAAGGACAACTATACTTTCCAGGTTTACGATCACTTCTGAGCGTTGTGAGAACTCTTCCTCATTCAAATGCTATAACACGTGTATTCTCTCTTATACCAGACGTGAAATCGAAGAGAAAGAATAATAGGTCATTTGAAACATTAAATGCAACCTGCGTTATACGATATGCTTTAAAAGACAGCAACAACACTGCTTGCACCATGAAAGTAACACGTGAGCATTTAAATTTAATGAGTACGGAAAATCTTTATGAACAAAAAAAGTCAAAGCGGAAAAGCAATCTTACATTGCGTGAACAAAATTTGCATGACAGTGATCCTTGACTATGTTTACACAGTGGCTTATAATTCAGTTTAATAACTACCGTATACTCAGATAGACAGACGTGTGCAACGTAGCTATTGTAATTATATTATTGTATAGCATAAAATTATAAATGAAAAATAAACTATGTGTACCTATTATGATGTCGTATTGTTATATATTTTACACATATATTTCATGATGTAGCAATATGTTCTCACTTTGCTACAAACGCATAACTGCAATTATATATTCGTTGTAAAGGTCAAGGTAAAATCATCGAAAAGTGAATACTTCACATTTTATATTAAAAATATAACAAAATTTTAAATATCTCAGGAAATTCTTACCGAAAGAGAGCTTTATTACAGTGTTTTGAAAACGTCTCCGACGAGATCTACAACTTTTATCTCAAGAAAAAATCAAGTTCCATTTAAGAAATTAGTCATTAAAATTTCTTGAAAACGACATCTATGACACGACTCACATCGAAATCACGTGCCCCCTTTAGACCATACAACTTTTGTTTGGAACCTTTTTCCGTATCTTCTATATTTTTCGAGATATTTGCCTGCATCGATTAAAATGACTCACTTTGTACATATCTGTATCTTAGAGGTAAAGAATCGTATTTCCAGTTTTGTCAAAATAAGCGTTAATACATAGTAAGTTTATTAGTAAATATGCATTAAATGTACAACAAATAAATTTTCTGTACATTGATTTATCTCTGTATTAAATAATATGTTAAATTTTGTAATCAAAATCCATTATTTAAAACAGTTTTACTGTATCGACTTTCAGAGTTTCTGCAAACTGTCTACGTTTATTATTCAAACTAAGATATGAAAGCTACTTTATAATGTATATACATAACAAAACTACACAGGCTGTTGCTTTAACCATCAAGAATTTCGGAATTTCCACAAGTTACTAATTTTTCGGTGCCAAACACTGATTGAGCACACCAAGAAGCATAGCATTTTCTAAAGCTGCAGCCACTCTTTCCTTGTCCGCGAGCTGTTTGTTCACTGCTGCCTCTGAGAAATGAGTACCCGGAGAAATTTCCACCCTGACCTTGAACCTAGCAGGTAAGGCACGCAGTAATTGTACGCGAATGGACAATCCGATTAGAGTGGCCATGCTGCAATGCGGAATTGTAGGCGTGAACTTTATATCCACTCTGTTCTTTTTATCATCGACCTGCAATACAGAGTTGTAAGCAACTTCAAAATGCAGTAAAGTAATCAAATCTAGTATGATATATTGATTAGAAAAATATTTTACCTCAATGAGACTCTGTTCCACTACGTTTAGTTCCTCCAAAGTCAAAGGATGCTCTGGATCATTGATATTCCTAATTATATCTGTAAATTAGTTAATGATCAATATTACCTTTTTATATTCCATTTATAACAGAGAACATACATAACTATGTTTACAATGTACATTCAGCATATTATATTTTTACATTTCATTAGATAATATCGCATAATACATTAATAATGTAAATGCAATGATTCTTTTTATCTTTTATTATAACGCAAAATATTAAATAAATCATACATTTTATTGTTCACACTTGAGAGTTAGTTTCTTAATTTTTAATCGTCAATAAAACATCTAACAATTGCAAGCATTAATGAATAGAATATCTTATACGCGAACAAAAAATATATAAATAATTTCATGAATAATTGACACTGTACTTAGAGGTTATGTACCAAAAATTTCTCGCGCATCAAATTCATCCACGACATCTTCGTCTTGCTCTTCAACTGTGATCTCTCGATCATCCAATTTTTTGTAAAGCTTCGGATTAATGTTCTCCAAATTTTCACTCATCGTGTATCATTGAATAAACGTCAAATTTTCATAATCCGGTCACCTGTTATTCATAGACTACAAACAAACATTAAGAGCATAGACGTGAAGAAATAAATAAACAGAAGGTGAACCGAGCAGAAGCGAGTTTCTTTTATAGGTCTGTTCTTTGCAGCTGAACTGGCTGCACTAGTTCAGAGTTTATCTTTTTTACACCACATTGGAAGGAAAAGGATGAGCTCTGAACTAGTGCAGCCAGTTCAGCTGTAAAGAACAGACCATATGAAAAGGGTCGACAGGAGTGACGGCCGAACTCAGGTGCACTTTATGCACTAAGTGCACTTTAAACTGCACTTTAACTCCGTATTTTATTTATTATATTTTATTTAATATTTCATGATGGATATTTTTATGACTTACATAAATAATATTCAACTTATACGGATAAAATAAAAATAAGTAACGAAAATAAGAAGACTATTTTATATTTTCTTTAAAATGGCGCGCAATACGAAAGAGGAAATTGAAAAGAGAGGTTAGGCGGCCCCCACGGATCCGCGGCGTATTTACACCCGGAGTTAATAACCTAAAAAAAAAATCCGCGGCGTGTCATAGCCTCGCGGACGCAAGATCTTGGTGAGCGAAACTCTATAATCTGTCGCCTGCAGATGACGTGCTAGAAGGGTATGTCGGTCAACATGATCTCGCAGATCATCCGGAACGTTCTCGCGTCAAATGTCACCGCGTTGTTGAGGCAACCGCTGCGCGAGGCTGTTACGACGGGCCGGCCGTTGAGTCGCGCTATTCACACCAGCCAGGAACGGCGTAAGAAGGATGACAAGAAGGACGACAAGCCGTCGGCCCTCGTGCTGCACGCCTTCGCGAACGTTGAGAAGAAGGAGAAGGAGGCCTATCTGGACATCCTGCGCCAATACAAGAGCAACAACGAAAAGAGACGCGGCCACGTGGAGTTCATTGAGGTCGCCCTAAAGTACATGGACGAGTTCGGCGTGAACCGGGACCTGGCGGTGTACAAGTCCCTGCTGGACGTGCTGCCCAAGGGCAAGTTCATCCCCCGCAACTACTACCAGACATTGTTCATGCACTACCCCAAGCAGCAGTTCATCGCCATCGATCTGCTCTGCAAGATGGAGCACAACTGCGTGATGCCGGACTTGGAGATGCAGGAGATGCTGCTCAACATCTTCGGGCAGCAGGGGCTGCCGTTGAAGAAGTTCTGGAGGATGATGTATTGGATGCCCAAGTTCGCCAATCTGAATCCCTGGCCCTGTCCCAGACCGGCGCCTAAGGATCCGCGGGTGCTCGCCAGACTGGCGATAAGTAAGATATCCAGCGTGGATGTACAGACCATAATCACAGACTTCAAGACTAAGGATGTGGAGGATGCAATTGAGGATACTTGGATCGTATCCGCAATGAGTAGTATGCAGGAGGAACTGTTACAAATGCAGCCCCGTGATATTCCGATTTTTGTTGAAGGACCTTATACAGTTTGGGTCGCCGATCAATGTATAGATTATTTTGTCCTGAAGGGAGCAGCTAAAGAAAGGAAGAACGTTCGCGAAAATCCTGATGGTAAATAATTACTTACTAATTTAGAAATTGTTACTTGCATATAATTATATTACTATCATATATGTGATAATTATTATTAAAATAATAATTATTAATCATATTATAGCATAATTATATAAATATTTTAATATATTATTTAATATTCCAGCAGACTTTTTAATAGAAAATGTTTTTCTTTTACAGACGTTTCAAATATTAGAATACCTTTCTGGGATAAGAAAGAAGTAGCTCTTGCACCTACGGTTCATGAACAAGACGATGGCACGTACTTTGCAATGTGCGCTACCGGCACATCTACAAAAGACTCTTTGCTGTCCTGGATACGATGTCTACAAGAGAAGAATCCCATCTTGACTGTAGTTCCGGTAGTGTTCAAATTAATGTCGTCTACAAGGGAACGGTTGTTCATCGATTCTGATGAAAGTGAAAACGAAATAGTGCAAGTGAAGGATTAGTGGAAAGGTACAAATTGTTGTTAAACTATTAAACACCGAACAGGTGATGCGCAATATCGCTAATGTAATAAATCGACACGCGTGTCTGTAGACAGCTCTTGTTTGTATATAAAAATATAACGTTTTCATACGGTTGACGTCACTTCAATCTATTTAACAATTTCATCGATCTGTAAATTTATTTAATAATTTAAACCTTGATTTGCTAATATGATTTTATCTCCCTGGTCAGGAAAATAATCCATTATTGCTACATAAATACGGCATTATGGGGTGGGAGGAAAGGGTATGTAAAAATAAGAGATACACAATACATACAAAGATATTATTTATTCTGTGCAGCCACGCGTGTGTGGTTGGTGCACCTTCCCAGTGATAGGAATTAAAATAATATATGTTACCGCCGGTCAATAGATCATCACATTGATTCGCTAATATATACTCGCCCATTTTCTATATATATATATATATATATATATATATATATAAATACATCACGATTAAAAAAAAATATATGGTGTATATATATGCATATATATATGTATATGTATATATATTTCTGTACAATTTCCGATATCGTATACACTATATACTGCTTCGGTGACACTATTTCGTTAATGCGTTAAGTCTAAGCCGCCCTTTAAGAAGACATCATTTCAATTGCGCGAATAACGCCTCGCAAATAAAAAAATATGCATCTCCACCGCGCGAATCCTATGTAGATCGATACAAATCTATGATATGTTATTAAAGGAACGAATCAAACCTGCGTATACGACCTAAATCTCACGCTACGGAGTCTAATCTTTCGTCAAAAAATATACTTCAAAGTAATCTCCTCTAAAATATATCGTGTATTGCATCGGTCCCTAGCCGCGTGACGTCGATTTCTCTACGAGTAGCGACGATCGCGAGCGTTGTAGCCCTCCCCTGATGAATTTTTTATGCCTTGGCCATCGATAGGACTGCTCATATAGTGCCGTTTATACTGTCCGTAATCCGTCGATTACACGTTGACACGTGTAGCGAAACCTCTGTCTATGTCTAATTTCTCACGACGCAAAATAGCACCTGCTTAGAGGCACTAAAAGTAGGATATTTGCGCGACGTGTATAAACCGCGCTTAACCGTGTTGCACTTTGCGCGACGATCAAGAGAATTTTGTCAGGGATTTAAGCGTCGTAAACAGACCGCGAATGTTTATGCAAATACGCGGAAAGAGAGTAGAAAAGTTGCGAAATCGAATATTTTTTATCATAAATATTTGAAAATATTTTTCATTATTATATTTCTCTGAATTCATTTCCTATTCAAATGTATAGAAATGTTTAGGATGATATTCTTAATTATGTGTCAATATTTCGGTTAAATTTAGAACTCAAAGAAAAAAAATGGCAAATAGCCTTTATTTCACAAGTTGTTATTGTTTGTTATAATTGTGGAAAATTTATCCCTTCCAAGACAACTGAAATTGTCTTGGAAATATAAAACACTGAAACATTGACAATATAATTAAGAATCCCATACATTTGCATAAACGTTTGCATAAACGTTTTAATCACAAATAATCGCATCTTGTTACCACATTACGCTCTCTCGCCGTACAATTAATGTACAAATACTATATAATCTAAACTTTCGCGAATAAAGATAGAAGCAATTAGTAAAAAGTTCACTAATTAGAAAAAAGCTCACTATTAAATCGTGTTGACTTAAATCTTAAAGTTTTTAAAATTCAAGCACCATTCTCGTCTCTTGATTGTCTTTCCACAAAAGTTTGCCGAAACCATTAAAAATGATTTAATTAAGGTGTCAAGTGCGCATTTCGCGTTCGAAGATCGATAATATGAGCCAAGGTTTAAATTTTATTACAATAATATCAGTTATCGCTTAAATTTATTATGTCGATGAAATTGCATTCGCTATTGATTGCGAATTTATTATTTGAAATAAATTTACAATCAATAATATATGTATATATATTAATTTAAGTAACAATAATTGCCACGCTTATCACTTGTCGCTTCGAGTTTGTAGGCATCGATAACACAGACACACACAAACAAATGTGCGGAGCCAAAAAAGCGACCTATATAGCATTGTAGTATTGGTCGAGCATAGTCGAAATCCAAACTTTTGGAATTTCCTGTTTACCAGTTTTTTTTAATTTGACCTTGAATTTTGGGTTTAGGTTGAATTCTTCCAAGTTGGCTACTAAACATCTGAAATCGTTTTTTTGAAATATTATGTAAGTGGGCCGGGCGTGGCCCCGGGGCGGAAAAAGAAAAATTTTATACGAGGTGTGATGATAGGAATTACATAGTATTTCTTTTAGCATTTCTCTCCAGGAAAAATGTAGAACGACGTGCAGTAAAAAAATTTTTTTAAGTAGAAAAATTTTTAATTTGTTTATAAACAATTAATATTTTTATAAACAAATTCGATGTTTGTATATCCAAAAGCATATTTCTAGAATGTACGTTTATAAATAAAAAAATTTACGTCAGAATTGTTAAAATCCGTTTAGCCGTTCACGAGAAAAATGTTGATCGTGTTGTAACATTATACTTTTATTGTTAATAAAAAAATTTTTTTTCGCGACCGAAACTCGGGAAAATCTTTTTTAACATAAAAGCTATAACAAAATCCACTTTACAGCTAAAAAAAAAACGATTTCAGATGTTTAGTAGCCAACTTGGAAGAATTCAACCTAAACCCAAAATTCAAGGTCAAATAAAAAAAAACTGGTAAGCAGGAAATTCCAAAATTTTGGATTTCGACTATGCTCGACCAATACTACAATGCTATATAGGTCGCTTTTTTGGCTCCGCACATTTGTTTGTGTGTCTGTGTAATAAAACGTTTTAAGTACAAAACGTAGAAGATCGGCTTGGTAGTGTCATCGTTGATTTCTGCATCGCGAGGAGACCATGATAAATGCAGTCTCTGGATCGGTTTTTAACGAATAAATATATATGCGCGATAAGCACGAAACAGGAATCGAGAAGCGTGCAAGAGACGCGATGGTATTTACATATATTACGTCTTTTTGTGTGTTAATGTTTCGTGTAGAAAATATCGTCGATGCACGTATAAAATTAATTTGAGCTTCAATGCGGTTTGCATCGCGCCAACAGGTGGAATGTTCAATATATTCTCGGAAAGCATCAATTGCCAAACAGTCGTCAAATGCAATGATAAAGAAGTTATAAATAAATTTCTGCGCACGAGACGGATTATACGTAGGCGTAAACCGATGATATAAGCTCCCGCGCTGGTCTTTAATCAATCACCTGTGCCCAGTAATCATCTGATTCCGGTTGATGTTATAATCAACATTTTAAAGCAAACGCCTTCCTTCGTAACTCTAGATTCGGTGCAATAGCAAGTGAATTTTACTTACGCCATCTCTCTAGAGTTAAAAAAATTTTGTAACATTATTAATTATTAAATATATTACGTTACTAATTATTAATTTAGCTCCGGATTAGTGGCCACGAGTCAAGCTTGCTCACTCGAAGTAAAATTCGTAAAACAGCAGTTTTTAAGAAACAAATTTTACTCGTCGCTACCAGTAATAAATAAAAAATAACTTATCCAGGGAGCAATGTAGAAAAGCGTATTCAACGTGTGAAATAATTCCCGCGTTGGATAAGCTTGGAAATGTTAGATTGTTAAAAAAAATTGTTCGTTCTTTTTATCAGTGAGTCAAGAGTCAAAAGAACGAGCGACTTTTTTTTTAATCGATCCATGTTATTGCGTAAGACATCCTGATCATAATAGGGCAAGACAAAGGAACTTTGTGCCCTCGAAAGCGTCGCGGTGCGGGATCGCGGCCTTGAAGACTAGCCGTTCGACGACCTCATTCGGCTCATTCACGTGGAACAGCTGATGCATGTCGGGTCCCGGGCCGAGTCCTGAGTTCGTCTCGTATAGACCTTCAGTAATTGGCAGTGTACCCTGCACAAATATTTAATAGCATGAGGTAGTGTTTCCTGTGCAAATTTAGAGGCGCTGAACCGCGGAATGTTTCATTTCGCCTTATAATTACGCGATTAGCGTCGCACGAGCGTCACGTGGAGGCACAGCTATTATATCTAAATTGCACGCGCGTAGCACACGTACGCGAGTTTTAGATAAGATAAAAATTCGAATGGGGTGTTAAAATTGAAACTAACGCGGCGCGGGATACTCGATAACGCGATCGCTATCGCCTGTTATTTACTTGCCTGATTTTCACATTGGTGCTGTCGATCACCTCGCCGTCGCAGTTCCACACGCTGAGCCGTGAGCTCGAGCGGGCTCCCGCGTTCAACCCGTTTTCGAATTGCAGCGTCGGCAGGGCGCGGAATGTAAATTCTCTCGCCCGGTAGACCTCGACGAACGGTAGCTCGTACTGCAACAGAATTGCAAACCCAGTGTGATTTTCATCCCAACTTTTAAGATCAGTGCATAATTATAATCTAAATATAGCGTATAATTATATGTATTTTATAAATAATAATATATACATATAGAAATAAATCTTATAATATATATAGATAAATTAGATATTATATATATGTATAATTATAGTATAAATAATTACAGCATAATATACTAAAAATGTTTTACAGGTGTCGTGCATAATAATGACATTTAAATAATGACTTGTTAAGACCACGGGTGACGCACATGGTACACGAATAAAAAAAAATTCGGTGTATATCAATGATGCACACGGCAACGAAGGTGCTAAATGTCTATGAACGGTGATTGATATAGCAAACATAGCCATTAAAGTGTGAAGCAAAAAAATGAATAATTGGCGATAATTATTCGAATACATGGTTGGAACTCGCGCGTACCAGAGTCTTTCGTTTGCTGGATAGCCTGAGCAATAATCTGATATTGTTTATCAGAGATGTGTGTCGAATTAAGATCACGTCCACGCAGCCGTCGCCCACGTGACAGTGAGGACTGAAGCCCATAGGACTCCTCGAACACGCGCACGACACGTTCGCGCCGTTCACCATGAAGAACTTCCCTCTGACCGTCACCCATCCTACACGAAGATATAAAGCATTATTCGCTTAATTCTAACTGGTTTTGTAACTGCATTATGTATTGATTTCTGTTCTCTTTTATTTTTTAATACTTACTGGAGATTTCCTTGTCGGGGATGCTGTGCATATGCTGCAGACAGCGTAAGCAGTTCTTCATGCATCTTGTGCTTCCCGCTGGGTGACATGGGTCCGATAGCAGCTCGATCTCACCCTCGTAGCCCTTGTTTGCTAATATCTTTTTAAAACCTAGGAACGAAAAGATCTAATTAATCTAATATCAACCCCATCTATATTTGTACACAGAATATTTTATCACTTATCACATCAATTGGAGGGGTTAAAGCCATAGTGGTGTAAGTCAATTTTTTTGACCACTTTTTTTTCTTCTTTTTTCAACATATCTGCATGTGTAGACTACATCTATGAACTTAACTCGATAGGTTAAAAAAAGTGACTTACACCACTATGGCTTTAACCCCTCCAATTATATATAAACATATGTTTGTTACAATACAGAAAATCAATTGGTATTTTATTATTTAGTTTCGTACTTATTCAAAATTTGATAGATCAAAATATATTAGTCAGATTATTACACAACTCGAATCGAACAATTAGACTTGATCAGCTTCGCTCAATGAAGGTCCACCGCATTAAATTACACAATCAAAAGACTTGGGGACCCCTTACCAGACCAATCGTATCTACGGGGTCCCATCCAGCGGAACTTTTCGCTGTCGCGGATTACGTCGCCCAGATAGCCGTAGCTGAGCACGCTGGCGTAGAGCCTGAGCAAGGTGCGATTGCTGTGAACCGCTGAGATGTCTAGACCGATCGAATCGCCGAAGATGATATGTATGGCGGCAGTCTCCACGTCGGTGGTGCCGTGCAGACTGTAGGCGACCGTGTCTGTGCTACCGCTGGGTATAACGCCGACAGGTAAGGCGGGACCGGGCAGCCTGGCGTCAGGGTCGTTGGGATCAATCTGCTGATCCCTCGCCGCCCTCAGAATCAGCCCGTTGAACGCCTCAGCGAACGTACCATCGCCGCCGATGCACACCACCGCCTATCAAGCGCGAAAAGTTAAATTTGAGGATAGCGTGAATCTTTTAATTATGTATAATGCGAAGCCCAATTTGCAATTTCAGAAATTTAGATTATACGTGTTAAAAAATGTTTGTATATCCATTATAAAAACCGGAACATCTCGATAATTATCTAGAGACATGTAATTTAGAGATGTGTTCTAGATACGCTCTAAATATATCGTAAATATTTAGAAACTCACGCTCGATTTTCTGATTTGATATGTATAATTAACATATAAAGATAAGATTTTTACTACATAAACCGCAACCAAACTTATGGATTTACATTTTTGATAATTAGTGTAAAATTATCCTAGATTAGTAAATAGATAATTATCCTAATATATAAAATAATAATATAAATCTAGTGATTAGGAAAATTGTTGAACAGTTTTCCTAAACAGTTTTCTAGATTTGCGCAATGCATTTATTTGCCGAGTTAGAGCGTTTGAATCCGGACTCCACATGAAAGTAATAGAGAATGTTAGACTTGCAAGAACAGGACTCACATGTAGGTCACTCAAGTCGGCCGTGAGCAGAGCGTCGCGAATGTGGCCGGCACGCTCTGTGACCATCATCTTTGTCTCGATGCCGGCGATGGTCATGAGCGGCTGGACATCCTTCTCCCAGATCTTGACACCTTTTTTCTTACCGCCTATGGGATTGATGAACAGCATCACCTTTCGCGGCCGACACGACAGACCTGAAACACGATCAACTGCAAATTAAAAAAATTCAGATCCCACCTTCTAACTCTGTAAGAACTTTTTGCGCTTTAGCCTTTCAATCCCCCGAATTCCTTTAGATAATTAAATTTGAATCTTTACAATCGCCTTTGCTTCTATAT
The DNA here is from genome assembly GCF_030848795.1 of Temnothorax nylanderi. Classification (NCBI taxonomy): domain Eukaryota; kingdom Metazoa; phylum Arthropoda; class Insecta; order Hymenoptera; family Formicidae; genus Temnothorax; species Temnothorax nylanderi. Next base: position 55,522 of record NW_027249198.1, on the reverse strand, counting down.
TAAGAAACTATACTACATATCAATATGTGCCATAAGCTGTTTTAATCGTTTGACTGCATTATACAATATACTCCGACCGATGTAATCTGAGTTACAATCTATTAATGTTGCGCTGAGTATGACCCAAAAAAAGGGTTGAAATGCTAATTATAGCTAACGCTATAACATCATTTCCTCTCTTTCATTTGTATATTTGATAATAAAATATATTGCGCCCTAATTACTGCGCCTGACTCTTATTGTCAATTTTGTTAATCTTATTCGATTTAATCAAATTTATTTCTTTCTTATATCATGCAAAAAAAACTAATTACAGAAAAAAACTGAAAGAAAATTTAGAAGAATTAAAAGCAACGTCTCTGTATATGTACAAAGTCATAGGTACCATATAACTTATCGTACTAGTTGATAAAAAAAACCCTTTCTTTCTTTTACAGAACGGACATTGTCAGATTAGTAAAACGGACCAAGTTTTTTAATCGACTTCCTCCCTTCTTCGTCGCGATTTAATCTTTGCCAGTTTAAAAACGAAAATGGGTCAAATGGAGACTCGGAGGAGGAAGGCAGTAGGATTTTAATCATGTAAAGTGTCCCGATCGATTTGCCTTACGGCACGCGACGCAACGTCGATAATCGAACAAGAGTTTTTTTTTCGCGAAAACGACGATTACATGAGCACGGAAAACCCCCAGATCAATAATAGCTGTTGACTCGCGACGATGGTCGATAGGGGTAGTTTAGAGCACACCCAGCCTGTTTTCTCGACATTCATTAAAATCTGTCCTCTCTATCTCTCATTCTTTCTCTCTCTCCCTCTCCCTATCGGGGCTAACGTACAGCATCGCTGTCTCTCAAGCGAGCCGAGAGATCGTGTCTCGCTTAATTCGTTTTGCAACGCTCCTAAGCGGATCAGCAATTCAATTTAACTCAGGAAATCTAGAAACAGCGAAATGGGAGAAACTTGCCGAAACACATGAAACACATGAATGGCGAAATTAGAGAATATGGGTAGCAACGTTCCATTTGGAACATCTCGAAATTCGTACTTGGCGAAATCGACCAGCGTATAGCAACGGTCTTCAATTTGGAAGCTATTGAAACTTGTAAATAACGAAAATCGGAGAGCGAAACGGTAATTTGATTCGGAAACCCTATCGAAATCCGCGAAATTAAACTGATTCGCGATAAAACTTTCATGCCAGCCGCAATTAATTGGTAGCCGGCTACGCTGCGCTATCAAAGTTTTAGGGTCACAGCGTATATTTTCGTGGCGCAGACCTTTCATCGCGATTTACGTCGCTTCCAACTGGGTTAACACTAGCCGACTAAACTTCGCATACTACGTTTCCGGTTATAATTGTGAAAAAATACTCATATAGAAAAGACAGCTGTTTATTGTAGAAATATTTTGCTTTGTAATGTAGTAATCATCAGTAATTAAAGGCTTATCTTAAAATCTTATCTCTTTAACTTATCTTTGAATATAGTTAAGATATATATGTCAGTGCAAATTAAAAGCTTTATATAATATCTCTATTACACACACGCACACACACACACACACACACACACACACACACACACACACATAATGGAGATATTGTACGTATATAAAGCTTTCAGTTTTTGACTTTATTTTACTTTATATATGTAATCTCTATTTTTTAAAGTATGGCTTTAATTGAGGTTTAAGATTATATTATAATAAGTAGGATTAAGATTAAGGTAATTTAGAAATAATCTCTTTAATTTAGTGTAACTTTGTATTTAATTTATCTTGATTTAATCTTTCTTAATTTTCTAATTACCGCGACTTTTTCTATATTTTTAATATTAAGTGATTTTATTCCTTCCTAGTATTTTCCTAAGCCCGAGTTACTTCTTGTCTAACAATAAGTAAAAGATATATGTTAATATTATGCTTACACACAGTGCCACATAATGATATCAGCGACGATGCAAGAGCTAGCAAATTCTCATTAATTTATGCGTCACGTTGATTCTTTGGAATCAAGTTTGATCGACTGTTTTCCTCGTGTCTTTTTTTACGCGCCTTTTTTTTTCATTCAGCAAGCAAGTCGGCGAGGAAATTCGTCACTCTTTATCGGCATACAACGAAAACAAGTTTATGCAGGAACACAGAGCGCGAACGAGTCGCTCGCAGACACAACACGTCAGCTTCGCGTGTATGGCTAAAATAATATATGTATGTGCATTCTCTTAAGCGCCGTACACGGGATGTAGAAAATTACAGGCGCGTTATTAATTATTCTCGGCGCCAATTGCCTGCGGCCTTCGATACGGAGTGCGGTGCGTCGTTTTACATCATGTGCCGCCGTATATATGTTTTCGATAAACACACGGAGCCGCTTCCGTTCAATTTCGCTTGGCTCAATTTCACGATTCTATTGAATCTTTATATGCTCCCGTCGTTTCGTAATTTACAGACAATGATCTTATACACGCCTCTTCGGGCGCGTATTATATATATACGTCGCAATTCTAAAATTATTATACGCGGCCGACGTTGACCGCGCGGTGTGGCCGCTTTCGCGTGGTTTCGCATAAAACGCACCGGTGGATTTAGAACGGCGCGGCGGCGATGATCGCGATCGGCGACTCACCTAGGAGGTAATTGCGAATGGTTTTCACCCACGAGGCGACCTGCCTGGGATCCGTGTGGCTCATCGTCACGCTGTGATGCCTCCATTTGTTCTTGGGCCCGCGTACAGCGTAGTGCAGGATGAAATTCGTCGGGCACACCGTCGTCGGCGAGGTCGGCTGCGTCGGCTGCTTCTCCTTAACGCTCACACCCGGTATCCAGTCGTCGCCGTAGCGCACCGCCAGAACGTCCGTCAAGGGCAGGGTCCATCTGGCTGGAGGAACAACGAGGGGATTATCAGGGTGGTTCACGAGAACGAATTTATCGAAGCCGATAAATTTCCGTTCGCTGATGATTAAAACCGATCTGCACGACCTTTTTTTTCTTTTCTCTCAACGCGACTGTAAAACAGACCGTTTAAGGGGGTATTCTGGTTTGAAAGGTCGTAATTTTGTAGGAAAACGAAAAAGCGAATGACGTTAAACTTTGCACGTTCTTTTAGCTTTATTTTTAAAATTTGTTTTTATTTTTTAATAGAATATAACATAAAAAAGAGCATTTTTTGTTACTTAAAAAATATATTTTTAAAATAAAGCTAAAAGAACGTGCAAATTTCAACGTTATTCGCTTTTTTTGTTTCCCTAAAAAAATTCCTGAAAAATACATTTTTAATCTTTCAAATCAGAATACCCCCTTAAAACAACGGACATTTAACGCGAACGACGACGCAGTTTTGACGTGATAAATGTCAACGAACGTTGCGTTTGACGAACGTTTACAGCTCGACCGCACGTAGGCACGTACGCGCGTATAATGTATACATATACCAGCAACTTTTATTTAGATAATTATCGTTGACGAGCTCGATAAGAGAGAGAGGTGGCTCAAATTTGGTCCGGCCTTATTTATTAATTTAGTCCTCTGAGGGAACACTTTACGTTTGACATTGAATGCTGATCTATTAATTTATCATTTTATCTACCGTGTCTATCAACGTTGCATAAGTTCAATTTATTTTTGCATCAGGATCATAACTTTATCAGGCCCTACAGTGTTATCGCTACGCTCTATATCACGTATGCATATTGTATATTATTTTATTTTTTATTATATTGCAGGAATAAAAAGCCGCTTATGTTATCCGGCGGACGTGAACCGCAGAGAACGGCACAGCTCGACGCACGCGTAAGACGTTGCGCAATATTTCCAGTAGTTTTACCGAGTTACGCGCTATCAGAGAGCAGGTGTACGCGCTTGCACGCCAGGATGCAAGAAGGTAACGGGTCAGATTATTATTCCATGAAGAGAGAGAGAGAGAGAGAGAGAGAGAGAGAGAGAGAGAGAGAGAGAGAGAGAGAGAGAGAGAGAGAGAGAGAGAGAGAGAGAGAGAGAAGAGAGAAGAGAGATGCTCTATCAGGTTTCAAGAATGCGAAGCATCCCTATACGTTGTCTGCAAATTTCTCATTTATTGCATGTGTTAAGTGTTTATTTATAATTTTTTTAGTTATGTATTTCATGTATTTTATTAACTTTTTAGTACGTAAATTAATCTCGACTCAAATATTTTTTTAACAATAAAAGTACGATTGAGTTCGTTAAAGATATCCTGTTTCTTTTTCGACACGTGAGTCCTCTTCCTTATAGGTACCTTTGTTTGATACTTTTGTTTGATACTTTATATACGCAACACTCTCTCTTGAATGCGTGAGACTATTCCTGGAATGCTTTCTTATCTCTCCTTTTTGTTGCCAATAGGTCGCTGCGCAATCGCAGCGGGATATCGGCTATTATCTCTCGCTTATCATCTGTCAAGGCAATGTTGATTTCAATGAACATCTACCTGACAATCGCGTTACACGTAATGATAGTGGTGATTAGTCAGTCGTAATTTAGGGTGATTTTTTTTCCGCGCGAGCGAGGAAGCAATTTAATACGGCGTTACGTCAACTGCATCTCGCCTGTGTATTCGTAACTCGAAAATATCGGGAATTGCTTCCAAATAATCGTAATTTGCGTCACGAATTGCCACGTCCGTATTTACCGGGTCGTGGAACCGAAGAGAACCCCATTCCTTGTTACATTCATACGAAATTGTTTGAATCAAATGTCAAGAAAATTGGTCTTGTCGATACAAAAATTAATTTTAAAGTATTGGGACTATTTATGCTTAAAAAAAAAATTCAGAAGGAATTGAATCAAGGCTCCTAATTTTTTTCACTGCAGTTATATTAAATTACAACTTATCAAGGTAGGAAATCATGCATATTTTTTGCGTTATATGTAGAAATAAATTAGTTTTATCGTAATTTTATTAAACAGCATGATTCACAAAAAATGATTTCTTGCTTCCCGTGTTACAATTCAGTAGTTGCAGCGGCCAGCGAGGAAATCAGAAAAGAAAAGAGAAAAGAAAGAAGAGAAAAGAGAAAGTGCAGATAAAGAAAAAAAGAAAACTCTTTTTTAATATTATTCCAAATACTAAATTTTTTAATACGTTTGAATCTTAAACAACTTATTTTAAAGGCTTTTGAATATGCAACCGTCTAAATAAAAAATAAACACTCAATTCCGGGTCACTGTGTGAGTGCAAGGATATGCATTTTGGAACAATGCGCGATGCATCGCGCACAGATATACACGTGTGCCACGTGACGCACGTGGCGAAATATATTTTTAGCTAGCGGCGATTCGATTTCTCGCGATCGCGAGCATATGATCTCCATCGTGCGTCTCGGGACCGGCGATTCGTTCGAGCGCAATTGCCATGCCGGCGATCGCGCCTTAACGAACGGTTGTTATTGGGGATCGATTCATTGGCGATGTATTGCGCGTTGCGATCGACCTTAATAAAACGACGGTTATTGTCCCGGGTTTACGACTTCCTCGTGCGTCGTGGAAGACGCTGATGAATTCTTCAGACGATTTAATAATTCACGTTTCAGATTTCAGGCCAGAATTTTGTTTCTAATTTTATACAGCATATATTTCGACGCGTGTACTTTAATATGTACTTTAAATATATATGCGTGTTCGATTTTCCAAATTATTTTCGTATTTTACATGATATTATATAAATTAAATTATAAATGAAGTTCCCCATCCTTTTCACTATGAATTATAGATCGTTCAAAATGGACTCGATACGGAGGAAACTCGATTTCGTGGTAGCCATCTGTTTCGGTAATGGATTCGTAACGATAATTTGGCTAACGATTGATCTTTTATTTATAAAAGTCTTACCATGACATTTTGACATTTGCGGAAAAATAATATAATGATAATGATTGATAATGATTGTTGTAAGTTCTATTCAATTAGGACATTACTCTTCAGAAACTTAACATTCTGAAGCTAAGTAATTGGCCGATTATAGCATTCGGTTCCCGTGAAGTAAAAAGCAAATGAGTTTGCTTCATTAAAGCTGATAAAACAAGCTGAAAAGAGGAGGAAGTCGAACGTGAAATCAAGGAAGCTTTATGCTAAATATACACAATGTTATGTAAAATATGTGTTCTGCGTTTGAAACGGGTCATCTCGCTATACTTGCGTGTATTACGTTTAATAACGTGTACCGTCTCCTCGCGTGTTACGCAGACGTTTGTGAACAGAAGCGGGCTCCTCGACAATAACACTAGGATGAAATACATGGAAATGAATACGCGAATTCCATGACGACAGTCTGAAATTAGTTACGTGACTGCCTGAATCATTGCCTTTAAGATGGTTATAGCGACGTACTTCGTTAGTCTCGTTTACGTAAGTAAAAATATGTTTTATACTATTAATATTATTCTGGAACGCGTTCGACTTAATAATAATTAAAAAAAAACAAGCAAAAGTGTAGCAAGGACAATGATTAATAAAATATAAAACAATAATAAATAATAATAATAATAATGTCTCCGACGTTTTTCCCAGAGTTACTGTTTAATAGATATTTAGAAATCTTAGGATTTTTTTCGAAGATAATAATAATTAGAAAGAATAGATAGTGCGTTCCGTAGGTCGTTGACATACCACAATACCGGTTTCTCGCTTGCAGACAGGTTTCTCCTGTCTGACCGGGATAACGTACCGGTCCGTAGGAAACACCAGCGATATGGTGAACGATGGAAAGTGAAAGATTTGCAGGCGTTGCACTTCTCTTGCCTCGCTGCAACGGATGTCCCGAAACAGATTCGACGCTATTAAAATCAACGAGTCGCATCACCGGGCGCGAAATTAGCGACGCTATTTTCGATCGAGCGTTATTCCGGCACCCGTAATATGCAGACGTGAAAGACTGCCTTATAAGGTTTTACGATCAAAACGAGATAACGGAAGTATTAACGCGAGCGTCTGGAGCTGGCCTGGGAGTAACACTCGGCAAAGTGTACGGTACTTGCAGAGGAACAAATAACGAGTTTTCGCACACGTCGTGTGAAGTATTAATTATTATTAAAACACTTTTTAAAAATATTAATCCTCGAAATCAATAAAAAATGTTTGATATCTTTTGCTCAATTATATTTTTAAAATTAGAGTTTGATTGATATTACAAATAAAAAAAAACCATTTTTCTACCCAATTATTTTGAATTCGATTAATATTATTTTTTTTTTAAAGGAAATAATTAAAAAGATTATTATATTTTTTTACTCAATTATCTTAGCAAAAATTCAATTTCTATCGCTCTTTCCATAAACTAAAAAATCGTTATATTTTTTTATTCAATTATTTTAACCGAAGTTTGAACAATATCGCTTTTTCCAAAAACTGAAAAAAGTTATATTTTTTACTGAATTATTTTAACATTTCGATTTATATCGAATTTTTCACAAGCTAAAAGATTATCTTACTTTGATTCAATTATTCTAGTAAAAATTTGACTGATATTGTTTTCTCCACAAGAAAGATTGTTAATCGTCACGTAGTCGGACGTTCAACGATACGCGAGCACGTTACAAGGACTTCATTGTTGAACACGAAGCGTTCACGGGGCTGGAGAATGCGGTTGTAAAGATATGCTCGCTCGCCATCCGCGATGTGATTATCGCTATTTTATTTAATATTCATGACGCGAACGCGCACAATCGTATAAGGAAATGGAACGATATGCAAATCGCGTTCAAGGACGAGGCGAGTATCGACATGTGTTCCTATCTACGTGAGCGGATCGCCAAAAACTTCTTAGTATTCTTTGTGATATCCTTGCGTCTCGAAGTTACAAAGTAAATCTACAAGTAAGAACCATGTCCTGTGGGCACACAGTTCTGTTTATTTTTTTTTGCTTGCAACCGAAGGATTACATGTGCCAATGATATGCACAACTCTTCCAAAAATCTATTTCGAGAAGCGATTAGAGAAGCGATTATAACACTGGACAAAAATTTTGACGGACGATTTAGAGAATAATTGTAAACTTGTAAAATAATTTTGATTTGTTTAAATATATCTTTGTTTAATAGCCTTTCCTCAATCATTAAATCAATCTTTAATATAATCAATACCTCCCTCTTTCCAAGCTCTTTCTCCCTCACTCTTTCCAATTTTATTCAACATTTAAATATATCGGATTTATCGAACTTTACTTTATTTTATATTTACGTTTGTTTCCATTTTGTAGGACACGGAGTTCTTAATTGAAAAAAGCATGATCTGGCTTATCGTAGATTTGCGTTATACATAGATATAATTCAAAGAAGCATCTAATAAAAAGTTGCACTTTGCCCCTTTATTACCTGTTTAACATTGCAAATTATAGGCCAACAATCCCGCCTATCTCGTCCTTCCAATTTTTTTTTATGTCTTTAGTGGCGTAACGCCTACCGCAAAAGATGCTGTACAAATGGAAGGTCAAGGCCAGCCACAATCGACAACACACGGCTCCTCTTGGCGTGTGTACCACACACTTAACTCTCGTCCACCTTGTAAGACTGAATTGCTCGAGTTGTATTAATAAGCGCTCGTTGGGCTTAAGAGCGGTCGACCAGAGAAGGAAAGAGAGAGAAAGAGAGAAAAAGAACAATATACGTGAGTCGCATTTCAGGCAATTATTATGTAACTCCACGAGTACGGAAAACACGTGCGAGACGAGGGTTCGTCGTGAGACGACCCTGAAGGAGATGTTTACGTAATGATTTTTTGCTCCGTGGTTTTTTTTTATCAGCCGCCAATACATAATACACGTTCATCGATCCGTCGGCGCAATTCGGCGGGCTGCAAATCAATGCAAGAGACTTAAATGAGATTCACGTTGAATAAATCTTAATAAAGAGAGTGTTTTTCCATTTCCCGGCCTTGGGATCGGTTGAGCGCGATTCTAGGCAGCCAATAGAGAAGTCGGCCGTTCGCGCGGGTGATTACGCGGCTTTCTTACGCGACAAACACGCGAAGCCGCGGAATGAGTTGCGAAGTATAACAGCGAGCCAAGAGATTGCCAGAGGTAAAAGTAAACGGGATGTGGCAAGAAAGGAGAATGAACGGCGAACGCAGAACGATGCGCCGCGCACGAGCGAGCCTTGACTCGAAAAAATGTTAATTCGTCATGTGCCTGTGTGTCTGCATCAGTCTGCATCCAGCCACACAAGCAGATTTTATCGAATACGCGCGAGAAATTTACGTCTCAATTCAAAACCTGCATTATTCAAGATCCGTTTTGATTTATCTTTAGGATTTCCAAGTAGAACGGTGAACCCAATTGTTCGCAAATAATCGCGTATCTGAAAAAATAGATTTTATCAGATTTGCGCGATCCTATTACGTTTGATTATACGTAATAAATAGATTTAATCGACTTGTGCGCAATAGCAATTCACAAGAAGTTAACCTCGAGATAAAATATTTAACCAGGTTCTTGCCGAGAATGAAAAGAGACGACACGTCGATGGGGACAATAATCCAATTAGCATCGATCGCTACATTACGTCTCTGTTTGTCTTTGAAGAAACACACGTTTCAAAGGGGAGTTTCGACAGGGCCGTCGACCCGGCAAATTATTAATCTATCTTATCATTATTCATTTGCCCATCTAATATTTGCTAAGAATGGATCTCGCCGGATTGGCGAGTGTCTGTCGGGCGAACAATTTACCCCATTAACTCCACGACTCCACGAAGGCGAGCTGAATGGCTCGTAAATTGAAAATTCAATATTTCTTGCTAAGACGCGGAGTTAACTAGCTGTCCGAAATTAGCTGTTCAATATATTTACGAAGATCGAAGAAAAATATGTTGCTCCATCCAATGGAATTAGTAATCCCGCTAAGGATTTATCCTTGGATAAAAGACACGAGGACATTTACCTAGGATTTCGAGTCCGCCTTGAACAAAATACAATCTTGGCCTTTAGGCGTCGAATATTTTCGTTAAAACCGAAACGCGCGTCATTGGCGAGATGATAATTCGATTCGATTGATGTGTTCAGAGATGATGATTGAAAGTGTTTCCGCGTGTTAATCAAGCCGTGATTAATTACTCGACATTCGTCGATGTAATGATGATCTGAGGAAAGAGTGTCGCTTTTAGATAAAAATTTTTCGCGCGGTCGACGAGATAATAATTAATCTAGCACCCGTCTCTGCAGCCGAAAAAAGTTAAAATGGAGAAGATTTTATCACCAGTGATTAAAATCGTTTAATCGCCGCTGATTAAAGTTATGTAATCGTGCTAATCAAGGTGCAGCCGTGAGCACCAGATATTCGATATTCAATTCAATGTAATGATGATTCGAGGAAACGTGTCGCTTTTAGATGAAAATTTCTCTCTCTCTCTCTCTCTCTCTCTCTCTCTCTCTCTCTCTCTCTCTCTCTCTCTCTCTCTCTCTCTCTCTCTCTCTCTCTCTCTCTCTCTCTCTCTGTGTGTGTGTGTGTGTGTGTGTGTGTGTGTGTGTGGATTGAAACTGTTTCCGTGTTAATCAAGCTGTGATGCGGTGCGCAGCCGTGATTATCGACATTCGTCAACGTAATGATGACGATCCGAGGAAACGTGTCGCTTTGAGATGAAAATTTCTCGCGCGGTCGACGAGATAATAATTAACGAGATAATAATTGGCAATTATCTCTGTATCCGAAGACAGTTCACTCGGAGACAATTTCGTCTCCGGGTGATTAGTCATTTAATCGAATAATCGCGTTAATTAAGGTGTAGCCGCGAGCACCAGGTGTTCGATATTTGATGTAATGACAATTCGAGGAAACGTGTTGGATGAAAATTTCTCGCGCGCGGTTGACGAGATAATAATTAATATAATACTCTCTTAGAAAAAAAATATAGTACATCTCCCAGCTAGCAGAAGCTTCTAAAAGATGTCTTAAAAAAACATCTGAAGAACGTCTGAAAAATTGTGTCGTCTTTTAAACGTCTTTGTGATGTTTTTAAGACGTATCTTAGAACTTTCTGCTAGCTGGGACCTCTTCATCCGAAGAAAGTTCACTCGGAGAGGATATACTTCGTCACTCTGGTAATTAAAATCATTTAATGGCCGGTGATTAAAGTCAATTTAATCGTGTTAATCAAGCCGTGCAGCCGTGAGCACCTTGGTATTCGACGTTCGATACTAATGACGAACCGAGGTATACGTGTCTCGCACTTAAGTGAAAATTCCTCGGCCCGGTCGAGGAGACCGCGATCGACGCTTACTGTAAGGCGGCCTCTCGGTCTCCCAGATGAGCGTGCCGCGATGAAAGTACACGCGGCACCGCTTCTTCTTCACGACGAAGGTGTTGAGCAGCACCGACTTGGAGGCGGCACGTTGATCGTCGGCGGGGCCGCCTGCAACGTCCTGCATCATCCTGAGGCCGCTTCATCGACGGGGTTGACGGCGCGGCCGTGACGTCATCCCGAGGATGACCGCTGATCGATGCACCGCAACGACGACGGCGACGGTGCACGTCGGGAGGATCGTCACGGAAAATCGCGGAAAGGAGCACGGCTCGCGCGGCTCGCTGCTCCGCGATCGATTACACGCACGCTTAACGACGCGCACCGCACTGGGATCCTGCCCGGTCGGATGCGCGAGCGAGACTGCGAGCGAGACTGCTTGATCGCGTCGCGAGTCGCGAGTGCAACTCCGCGAGCCGTCGCGAAACGCGAAACAGGACGAGAGTGCGGCGACGCGCACTCCGGTACGCGTGCACTCGCCGTCCGTCCGCGCGCTGCAATATGAGTCATATCTGTCAAAACCATGTTAGATGCGTGGGTACGTATGATCAGGGTTTTCATTCGATTCTTCGGCGGCAGTACTGATGCTGACGAAATTTTTGTGCTAATGAAATTCAAGATGTTGAGCTAATTTTTCCAACCTGATAAATTAATTAAGAATATATTTAGGAAGAGAGAGAAAGAGGGGGTGGAAGGGGGGAGGGAGAGAGAGAATAGCAACAAAACAATGGGAAACGATGAATACCGTAATAATATCGTTTATTGTGAGAAATGTGATTATTATTATTTTATTATAATATATTATTCTTTTTATAATAATTATTGTCACAATTTGGAATTGGCAATTTTTGGACAAGGACTATGTTATAATTTTGTTAATATCAAGAGTTAATGATTAACAATTGGAGAATTCATCTCATTGATAAATATTTGTAGATTAAAATAAATTCATTGTTCTTGTCGCGCGTGTACAATTTTAAGGGTACATTTATCGAAGTTTTTACTTTACATTCGTCGAATAATGTTACAAATAACGTAACAGACATTGCAAAAATATAGTTATTAATTAAAGTTTTTAATATATTTTGTATAACTTTTAGATAATAATTTCGACAGAAGAGTCTTCTTTTTTTAAGAATTTAAATATGAAAAAAAAGTTGCGGTTTTTTTACAGGTATATATATTTCTTCCATGTTAATTATCGATGAAGTAGATACCACTATTATTAATAGTAGATAAGCACAAAAAGATTCGAGGCGTAAAATATATTATTTATTGCTTATGCAGTGATCATTTTATATTACTGTTATAGAATTAATTATTAATCAATACAACCGCATACAGTTTCCTTTTTTTTACGTATGGCGTTGGAATCGAATATATTGCGAAGCAAAAATCGTCATAAAATTCTTCGTAATTTCGTCGCAAAATTTATTTTCTGAAATAATTAACTTTTCTTACAAACAGTGACAAAAAGATTCATCTCGTATAATCTTATCCAAGCTTCAGAATACTGTTTGTGATAGCGATCTCCACGTTCACGGTTCTGTCGACGTGTCTGAACATGATGCAAATATTTGATCCGCAAACACGATACAGTCCGTTCAAGCGAGGCTACCTGACGCGGGTCATCTATGATTAATCGAACCGAAAATTCGAATGGAAATCGTTTGAGTTCGTAGTCGTGCGAGTAAGAGAAATGATTGCGGACGTTTCTGGAACATTTCTTTATAATTGTAGAAACACGTGAAAATATAGAAATGCGATCGCGGTGGAACTCGCGGGGAGCGGACCGTCGTCACGATTTGCGCGGGAAACGTCGTGAAGGGAGGCGAGTACCGGCGCGAACGGCCGGACAGCATTCCAAAGACGATCGCACGCCACGTATTTCGCGCACCCGGAGACATTTCGCCGACAGTTTCCTCAACATCCACCGTGCAACCATCAAATCTTCGCGACGGCAATGTTTTTCGCAAGTTTACATGTAAACGGCGAGATTTTTGCAAAATTTTGCTTTACGAATCGTCATGTTTTGAACAAATCCTTATACACGATAATTGCAACAATATATTTATAACAATTATAAAATCACAATTGTATAAATTTTAACTTTTATATTATCACATATATAGAGTCCATAATTGACATGAACTGTATTTAAAACATAAAATAATTTAGATAATTAATTTTCCCCAAGAAAGAGGTTTCTCCATTTCGTTTTCCACATTGTGTAAATTAATGTTAAATCCGGAGTAGAGAAAACGCTCTATTTGAGAACCGTTGTCGGCACGCCGGTGCGTCGCGATTGGCTCGCCGCGACAACGCGGTGTGCTCGAGACAAATGACAGAGACGAACGTGGAGAAACGACCAATGAGTGACACGGATCGTCTCGCGATGATGGACTTCGGTACACTTGGGCACCGCCACTTCGACCGATATCGCCGTGATATTCATGGGACGCACACATCAGCATACGTCGAATATATCGCCTATATCGGTCGCTCTGGAACTACCGCCGTTGTGCGAAAGGCTCGTTTGAGCTAGGATCAATGCGGATTAAATATGAATATTCTTTGTATCCGACGTTGAACAATGCATCGGCGACGAAACACGTCGCTGCTCGCGCAAATGCGTCGGTTCTCAGTAAACGTCATTCGCAGGAATCGATGTTGCGACAATGAAATCTGCAATCGCATAAAGACGAACCTAATATACATCCACGTTATATATAATGAAGTTGAAAAGAGTAATTGATAGAAAAAACTGGAGTTTCCCACATAGCATGCATATCAAAAAGACGTCCAGAAGATATCCCGAAGATATCCTATCTCCTAAATATATCTTCGGAATATCTTCTGGACGTCTTTTTGATATGCATGCTATGTGGGTTCCAATTGGAGACACGGTGATAAATTTAGGCTTATTCCGAACTTGAAAGAAAACGAATTATATATGCTTTATCCAACGATCGTTGTTCTTCTATTAATTTCTCACGCGCGTAACCGTAATACTTTCAATTTTCGAATATATCGCAATGTTTATAGATTCGCGGAAGCGCGTCGTCGGGAAATCTTTCAGACGTGCAGAGCGAACTCGGCCGGAGTCAAGTGTATAGTCCGGCGACAAAGAAGAAACGGAGCAGTTCGGGACGGTGGTCGGCGCGCGGCTCGCTACGCTCCTGCGGAACGGCGCCGCGGGCGCGTGCGCAAGTTCGAAATTGGCCAATCGGCGCGCGCGGCCGGCACCGTGGCGGTGGCACCGTGGGGGCTCGCTCGCGCCCTCGGTATCGCCGTGCCGGCGTTACCGCGTCCATTTTGTCGAAGCATACGGTCCCGGTTAGTCGACGCCGGTGTGGAACAGTATAATTCCCATTTGCTACGAGTTCGCGCGCGGGAGATCCAGTGGCTGTCCTTCGGCGGCGTTTGCGTTATCACCGTACGGGGCGTACGACGAAAGCGGCGAGAGCACACCGGTGCGGCAACTTGCGCGCGCGCGCGAGGAAAAGTTAGAAGGAATATCGGCGGTCCTTTCACCACGTTATTCCGCGACGCGGTTTCGACGCGGGCCGCGACGTACCGGCAAAGGCGTAAAAACCGACTTGCCTCCTCCTGATCTCCGCCTCGTAAACGAGTTCGCACGGCAAGATGGCGGAGCTGCAGGGCACCCCGGTGGCACAGGACGCCCTGACCGTGGCGCAGCTCGAGCTTGAGGGGAATCCGAATGCCTTGGCGCTGCGCAGGCCGTTCGACCCGGTGGCGCATGATCTCGATGCATCCTTCCGCTTGACGCGGTTCGCCGATCTGAAAGGATGAGGGTGTAAAGTCCCTCAGGAGGTTCTTGGTAAGCTCCTCGAGGGACTTCAGGCGGACGATGCGTCCGCACAGGATCACGAGCATGCCCACTTCATGCACATGGCGATTCCGCGCATCGGTAAGTGAACGGACGTGAATGAATAAATCAACGAGCTCCGGAGCCCCCTGTTGCGGCGCGCTTGCGAGCCGGCATCTTCGGCTCACCGTGTATTTGTTCTCTCCCTTTCCCTCGCGCCGTCTTCCTCAAAGCGAATTTTTGCATAGAAAAATCGACACGCTTGGGGAAAATTGTTCCTCCTTCTCGCACTTCCGGCAACAATGTGTATCTCATTTCGGAGTCGCGTGACTCCGAATATTTCGAGTGCGAGATGCAAAGTCATCGATTCTTGTCTTTGATTTTCTTGTTGATTTTATACCGGGCCTGAAAGCGCCGCAAGGCAGCCCTGCCGTAACATGGCGACCGTGTCGTCTCCCGCCTAATTTCTCCCGTGGCACCGGAAGCACACATGTTCTCAACCTCAATCTATAGTTTGGCGTGCTGATTCGCACAAATTTGCGATGATATATATTACCTCAAATTTTATTCAAACATACCATAAATAAGAAAATACATTGAAATATTATGTATTGTTAAATTACAATTTTTTCTGGAAATTTCTGAAAACATTTTTAAAACACTTTTGGGGCAAATAAATTTTTTAAATTTACATCACTTTTTCCTAATTTCTTTGTAATATTCTTACAGATTTTAATTTTTTTTTATATATATTATTCAAACCCTAAAATGTTTAATAAAAAACAATGAACGCAATTGTATTTTACTTAAAAAAATTTTTTCCTTAATTTTTTTGTCATATTCTTACTTTCTTACATATGTTTCGAAATTTTATAAATCTTTATGTAATATTATTTAGACCCTAAAATGTGTAATAAGAAACATCATGTGCAATTATACTTTGTAAAATAATTGAAGATAAAATAAAAAAATATTTAAATTGTACTACTTTATGTTGCAGTAATCTAATAAATAATTGTACTATTGTTTCAGGCATTGGCATGGATTCCTCCGTGACGCCGGTGCGACACGGTGGGCTTAGCCTGGTGCAGACTACAGATTTCTTTTACCCGCTAGTCGACGATCCTTACATGATGGGTAAGACAGGGGACGTCGAACGGATGAGAACATTATGAAATATTATGATACCAAGTTAAATTAAATGTCACACTTGTAAAATCTGCAAATTCAGATCTATATATATCAATTGTATTATTTCGTCTACTTCATTGCTATGGGAGGTGTTTTCCAGGTAAAATCGCGTGCACGAATGTCCTTAGTGATCTGTACGCGATGGGCGTCACAGACTGCGACAACATGTTGATGCTGCTGGGTGTCAGTACGAAGATGACGGAGAAAGAGCGCGATGTTGTTGTGCCGCTGATCATGAGAGGGTTCAAGGATTCTGCTCTAGATGCGGGCACCACGGTAACTGGTGGCCAAACAGTCGTAAATCCCTGGTGCACTATCGGTGGAGTTGCTACCACTGTCTGCCAACCAAATGAGTATATTGTGTACGTAATTAATTACGATGATCGTCACAAGTATCGGCATTGATTGTTAGATTTGGCACTAAGTTTCTTTATGGCTCTCGGATTTAGGCCGGATAATGCCGTAGTTGGGGATGTATTGGTCCTAACAAAGCCTCTTGGTACACAAGTTGCCGTTAACGCGCATCAATGGCTCGACCAGCCGGACCGTTGGAACAGAATCAAGCTTGTAGTGAGCGAGGAGGATGTGCGAAAAGGTTATCAACGTGCAATGGATAGCATGGCCAGGTTGAACAGAACAGGTACATCTATGTTACATAATGCTGAATCATGCTAGGATATCTCAAACTTTTAATTTTAATAACACCGGACCAATTGGGAATTAAAATTTTACTCGCTGAAAGTATCGAGAGAAATCGCCGTTTATCTTAACTTTTAAATTTTACAACTAATCATTGGGTTAAAGTTTTATTGAAATATGTTTGTATGAAACTAATTTAAAGAGTTTATTGTTTTCGAAAGCGGGAAAATGACATTTTTCCCGTTAATATGTTTACAAATTATATATAAATTTTCCTGCTAATACAGTAGAATATCTTATATTTGTGAGATATTCTAAAGAAAGGCAGGTAGAGAAACAGAAGGAATTTTTGCTATTTATTGTTAATATATATTTAGTTTTTTTACCTTCTTACAGTTGTACCTTTATATTCATTTTACATTAACTTGGATAAGTTTGTTACAATTTGTTTCACGCGCCTTTATTTACAAACTTCAACCGTTCAATTAATTTTTTTATTAACCGAGGCATACACGGAACGAGAGTCGAGAAGTCCGGGAGCTATCGACTATGAATCAATCGGTCTCACACGAAGCCACGTATTACCCATTATTATGAAATTAATTAAGAATATAAATGTTATCTACTTGTCTATTTATTGTTAGCAAAACTTATTCTGCGACAAGTGTCTTTTTCTTCAATATTTTCATTTAAAAAGAATCAAACGTAAAGTTCATTAGAGGATATTTCGTTAAAATCAATTAATAGAATCTTCAGTTAAACTAATTAAAATCAATCATGGCCACTCGATTTTCCAGCTGCTAGATTGATGCATAAATACAACGCACACGGAGCTACGGACGTCACTGGTTTTGGTCTTCTGGGACACGCTCAGAATCTGGCAAAACACCAGAAGAACGAAGTTTCCTTTGTTATCCATAATCTCCCTGTTATCTCCAAGATGGCTGCAGTAGCGAAGGCATGCGGGAACATGTTCCAATTATTGCAGGGCCACTCAGCCGAGACTAGCGGCGGTCTGCTCATTTGCCTTCCTCGTGAACAGGTTAATAAGTTGTTCATTAAATCGTATTATACATCGTCAAATTTATAGGCGTAACGTCATTAGGTACATTCAGGCAACAGGTAATATTAACATACGATCAAATTTAACTTAATGCTAAGAGCATTTGCCTGACAAGTAAAGGATTTGATTTCTGATAAGCTCGATATTTTTCTCGCTTGTATGTTTACAAATTATAGATCGGATTTCCTGTCAATACAGTAGAATATCTTATATTCGTGAGATATTCTAAAGAAAGGCAGGTAGAGAAACAGGAGGTATATTTTACTATTTATTGTTAATATATATTTAGTTATTAACCTTCTTACAATTGTACCCTTATACATTCATTTTACATTAACTCGGACGAGTAATATTCAAATTTAAAGAAGTTTTGTCTACGAATCTCTAATCCAGCAGACTGCGGTTAGTAGTTTTAAAATGTAAAGTTGATGCGAATGTTTTAGATTGCTAATTGTGTTTTACAGGCCGCGGCTTATTGTAAAGATATCGAAAAACAGGAAGGATATCAAGCTTGGATTATCGGCATCGTGGAGAAGGGCCTTCGCACGGCTAGAATAATCGACAAGCCGCGAGTAATTGAAGTTCCAGCTAAGGAAAAGGACGGCGAGCTCTGGTAAAAGAAAAGGACCCAGGGATATCCCACATTTGCCTCCTCAATTATACATACGTTCATATACTTCGAAAATAGCACGCATACACACTCGACGGCGCTTTTACGTGCACCACAGACAAAAAGAGTTGTTTACATCTATATCTTGTATAGGTATCCTCCTTTACATAAAAAAAATGACAATTTAAGTGGTATTCAAAGTCTCAAGTATTAAATCGCAAAGCTTGGGAGCTGAGCCATTATACGAATCATCTATCTACAATGAGATAGCTCTTGCGATTTAATAATCGAGTACTTGTTAATAGCGAGTACCATATCATGTTTTATTCAAAGTATTCTTACCCGCATTTTATAGAGAAAAAAAATCTTGTTTTTCTCAGTTTTCTTTCCATATTGATGGCACGTAAAGCTGTTTAAAAATTTCAAATCTCTTGAAGATCGAAGTCGACGATACTTTTTCTTGTACCAAGCAAAGTTTAAGAAAATGATAAATTTAGTAGCTTTAGAATTAAGGTAGCACTAAGTTCTCGGACTAAGAAGCTTCAAAAGCAACTCGGATAAATATTCGAATAGTAATCGATCTACTATATATGCTATATCGGGGGGCGAATTTGAATTAATGGCGTTTAAAAGAGATTGATGATCGCAGATAATTGCAGAGATCTACGGGATATATTTTACAAGATGCAAAATACAAAATGACTGGGTGGTGTACGTTATTTTATGTAGCAGATTACAAACGACGATATGTAAATCGGAATGACCAGTGATTTTTGCGAAGAAAGATTGTTAAATAAGTAGCTTATATGTAATAGCAGACTTATACGGTCCTCGCATCTCGGTGAGATATAATCTAAAAGTATTGAGTAGAGCACCATACACATACACAGATATAGAGTCCAAAAAAGATGAAGGCCTTCTAATTGTCTCCTACGCTTTGATATCATTCAAAGAAAGAAATTAAGCACAGGCCCTAACGTTGTATTACTTTTTCATATGAATAAAGTGCTACTTTGTCAATAAAATTAATCCAACGTTTATCGTTATATCCTCTGAGAAATAATTTTTTGAGTTATTAAAAATTCTATAGCTCTAATGTAAAAAAAAAACGAAAGTAAATATTGTAATAATTTTTTAGCTTTTTAAAAAACTTTTCTTTTTTTTATTCCAAGAAAATAAATTGTCTCATTTTGAGTGCGAGTGCTACGGTACTCTCGCATGCGTTCCGAACAGGTGCGCAAACGCGCAGTCGCGCGTGCGTACGCCTGTACGAGAGAAAAATAAAAAAAATAGTCATAACCTATCGGCGACATGGTATCGATACCTGGGGACGCTTTATCACCACCTTGCGAAATGTGAGCTTATCGGGCTATCTTCCCCGTTCGTACGGCGCGCTGACTAATCGATCGTGCTGATACGCACAACGTATGGAACGCCGCTTGTCTTTCTCTTCCGTAAAGTTCCCTGTACTCTGTAATCACACGGCCCGCGCGCGGTTGCATAATTTGTACGCCGAGAGTCTCCGAGTGCGTTACTGCGTTCCGCTTCAAGCTCTGCGGTAAGACCGTAAGCGTAGCGATGCTACCGCGCTACCTGACGAAAAATTGAGGAGCATGACCGTGCTACCTGTTGAACTGGCGCAATCTTATCGTTGAAATGATTTGATCGGCCTTGAGAGAAACTAAGAGAAGACTTGGGAGCGTCGCGTGCCTGATCCGTGCTCGTTTTAGGTAAATCACGAATGTCGATTAACTTTTAAAATATATTCCCTTTCCTGTCACGATTACACTCTACGTTTAAATTAATGTTAAATAAATCACTATATCAAAGTAACAGGTTATTCTACGTGACAGTTTTCTTGTACGTTGTCTCATTATTTGTAAATAATTATTATTTTATTATATTAGAGCAAATAATGACAGTAGTATCCTTATGATCATCCCAATTTTCTTTTTATCGATTGTATTCTTTCTCTTTTAGGCAGCGAACAACTCTGTCAATATATTTACTAAAAGAACATATGTGACATCATAGAAATGTGAGACGAACTTGCTAGCTCCAGGAAAATGGCGAAAGAGATATATTCTGTAAATTCTGTGGCAAATACGCTTTGCCACAGGAAATCTACGCGTTGCATGAAGATCCCATTGAAGTCGACTGAACAGATATATCTAATTTTTCTCGTACCGACATTGGTCAATTGTTTTGTATATATTATTCACTTTGCTGCTGACTTGGTGGTAGCTATTCAACACTTCAAGGAGGAAAATCCATTATGGGGAATGTCCACCCTCGCAATTATCTACGCACCGGCGCTCATGTACTTTATACTGACAGTTTCGAGGCCAGATTGGTGGATGACGGAAGACGATAAGGTGTCGAAAGGCGTACTTGGCTGGTTCGGCCTCCAAGTGTGTCAGTTCATAGGATTTGTGTTCTTCGTATTATACAGGTATTTCTTTTCCATCATTACTCTCGCTTTAGTTAATTAAAAGCCAATTTACTCTTTTCACATATATACAGAGCGTTTAAAAAATTGTCCCATATTTTGAGAGCAGGTAGTACTCGTCAAAATCAGAAGTAAATGTCCAGTAAACATGGGTCCTAAATTAAATACATGTTGAGATATGGGCCAATATTTATTGTAAACTATAAGAGGTGTTCTATGTGGTTCCCATTCATTGTCATACATTTCAAATAAAAAAGATACACATTCCTACAATGTTTGTACGTCATCGATGGGTGTTGAATACACCAACGTCTTCAAATGATAAACATTGCCCTGTTCTTATATTAATTGTGTTATTTCTGCAATGCAGTAAGGTTTAAGTCATTATCATCGATGACGTACATAGGAATGTGTATTTTTTTATTTGAAATGTGTGACAATAAATGGGAACCACATAGAACACCTCTTATAGTATACAATAAATATTGATCCATATTTCAACAGGTATTTGATTTAGGACCCATGTTTACTGGACATTTTCTTCTTATTTTGATCAGTAGATACTATCTGCTCTCAAAATATAAAACACTTTTAACCACCCTATATATTTTTTAAATTTACCTTATATAGAGTTTAAACAGTAATAAACAGTCGTGTGTACAAATTAGTACATTTTTATAGGTACGCGGGACTCATTGTACTGTCTGTGGACGCCATAAATTTATCCGGGAACGAAAGAGTCAAGACATTAAATGTCGCTGCTGCACCTGCGGCCATCGAATTGTACTTCTTTCTGCAGGCATGGTTCCAAGCTGCTCCACAGGCGGTTTTTCAGGCGCACCTGCTCTTCAGACAGAGCCCTGTGCCTCGCAGTTATCAATCAAGTAAAATAGAGAATCACTTTTTCGATACGAGTGTTATGCATATATTTCCTTTTCATAATTCGAGAAGATACATGTATGTACAATATATTTTTATAATATAGTGTGTGTGTGTGTGTGTGTACACACAGAGAGAGACACACACACACAGACACACACCATACACACTATATATATATATATATATATATATATATATATATATATAACATTTTATATAATAATGACTTACATAATACACTTTTTTTGCAGTGACAGTACAGGTCCTCTGCATCATTATGTCCATTGTAACAGTGGCCATCAAGACAGCTTCCTTTCAAAGGTTTGAGAGCCAGCGTGTAAACGGCAGGAAACTACCCTGGGCAATGTGGCTAAAGAAATACTGCATTCAGGTACTTGATCCAGCTTAGCGATTACTATTAAAAATTAAAAATCAATTAAATACAAGCGATTACAATTAAAAATATTACGATTAACATTAAAAATTACAATTTAAAAAATAACGATTACAATTAAAAATAATATTTCAGAGCAATTTCAAAATCGTTATATATCCATTTGATATTATTCTAGAGGGATATATCTGTGAATATTAACAAATATAATCAATGTCAATTTAATTCAATCAGGAACTGAATAGTATCGAGGAAAAGGCCCCGCTACAAGCGTTACCCTTGCCCGCAAACAAGCAAGAAGACACTGTGAATGCATCATCCGAGTCAATGCCGCCGGGAGAAAACCCAATCACTGAGAACGAGCAAGAGCTCCAGACTCAATCACACGCGGCTTTGCTGGACCGTCAGGTCTCCGTGACTCCGCCGTTACCACCAAAAAACGTGCACGTGATGCCACCGCCGATGCCGCTTCGCGGCATAACGACGGTTGCACCGCTCCCAGTGCCGGACTTGCCAGCGCCGCCGCGTCCAGATTCCGTTTATACGGAGGAAGAGGCGACGAAAGCAGCAGCTACCCTCGAGCCAAACCAAAGACTGATAGACAGCAGCGCGCAGAGCCTGAAAGTTCCTAAACGAAAGTATTCCGAGAAGGGCCTCGAGGAGGATGACCCGATAGGAAAGTTCCTGTCTTTCCTTTGGTGGTTTTTCTTCATCCTGGTGCGCGTGCTCACCATCGCCGTGGCCTACGAGTTCTATCCGATGACTGTGGTGACAATGATGGGCGTGCACTACGCCCTCATGTTGGCCTATCTATATTACTACTCCAAGTATTATGACGTCATCACATTCATCGTCAATCTCTGGCTCGGTCTGGTTTACATATTCAGCCTGATCGAATACCGGATCAAATTCAAGTATGCCGACTGGTGGACGTTGCCGTACTACGTGTTCGTGATCGCGCAGAACGTGGCGTTGACTCTCACGTGGTATTTGAACGCTGATTGGAACGGATTCTGGTACACCTACATATTCGGCACGATCCTCGGCAGCATGGCGCTCTGCGTCCTCTCGTCTGCGGTATATTACGCGGGGTTCAAGCCAAAGAAATGCAGAGTATACAGCAGCTGACAATCGTTGGAGGGGGCACTGTCCTTCAGATAAGTCTTCTGACAATCGTATTTCCGCTTTTACTTTCGTACAAGGCGTGTAAATAAATTGTAGATACACACTCGAAAGATTGTGATCGAACTTTTCGGAAGAAACAAGTCTTCCGAGCATTCTGGCGGCTTTCTATACTTTATTTACAACTTGTAGGTGTTTTTTCGACTTTTGATAAAGCTTTAGACCTCTCGGTGTTCAAACATTTCGAGAATATTTTACACAAAGTATATCGTTTATTAAACTTATATTTATGAGCTATCTATACTTCGGTATATACAATTGACTGTCTTACTCTAATCATGTATAGAATGATTGGTATAGAAAAAGACTTTTGGACATGATCATTGTTAGATTGGTGCAAAAAAAAACTTCCCGTACTTGCCAAATAGACTTAGAAATTGCACACAATTTGAATTAATTCATTAAGTAAAGTAGTCATTATACACTTTTCTCATCTAAAAAATGTTCTTTGGTGCTCTAAGAAAAATTGCTGATTTCATTTAAAAGATACCTTAACAAAAAAGCTGGCAACTTCTTCCAACCAATCTAATACTTTAGGCAGCACATATCACTATTTGACAACATATTTTACATTGTTACGCGAATTGTATTATTTACAATATTATACAACGATATAAAAAGAAAGCGGAAGGCTTTCAATATACGCTTATGTGTATCTCTCTTGAGATCAGAATATTTAAACTCCTCGTCTTTAAAAGTCCAAATGTAATTATCTCAGGACATTAGAAGATTATAGATGTATCACAAAAGTATGAACGTTCGTCATTCGATAAGGCTAGAATACAAATATCATTTACGAAAATCATTATCCATTCATCCACGAACATGCAATCTTCATGCACATACACACGCACGCGTGTTATATAACTAATCAGATAACTCTATTAATCATATCACGCCGTTTTGCACCAAATCAGGCGAAAGATCGTTCTCTCGCGATTCACCAGAAGATATATAATATCGACTCACAGTCCATATGTACATCTCTCTTCTTTTCACACGTGGATGCTCGAATTTCTGTGAAGATTACCGAGCTGAGCCTCAAATAAAATGTCATTCACTAATTTCTCAGCTATTATTCTTTGGTCCAACCTCATATTCCTGAGCTTGGCGGCAACGTTGCGGCCGATTGCGTCATATTCATCTTCCATCATGAATGAATTGTTGTGCGACATTCTCAGAGTTGGAGAAACGGGTTCCGCGGATTCCGGCTCTTCGGATCCCCGAATTAATGGTGCGTCATTCCAATCCGCAGGTTGTTCGTAGGGCTCTTCGTTTCCGGCCGTACATTCCTCCTGCGTGTGAATATGTCAATTTAATTACAACGCGATAAAGGAAAGAAACTCTTTGATGTAAAATCGAAGTGGATAAAAGAAAGATTAATGAGAAAATCTAAGCACAATTAATTTAAATAATTAAGAAATGTAAATATTATGTGTTTCTAGAATAAATCTTAAATAATCTTCATCTAACATAGATATATTTAAATAACTCAAGATAATTCCATCTAAAAACTAATTTAATTACGCTAATTATTAATCCTCTTTTCTAATAGTAATTTCTTGTATTTTAATATTTTTATAGGGCAGCGAAATCAAATTACAAACGGCGAAAATAAAAAGTCGTGCTTACCGTTTTATAGCGCTTCTTATTTTGAAGGACTATACGCTTTTCTCGCACTATCTCGGGGCTTTTATCGGGTAACGTCGAGTTCACATATATCGCGGATTTTCTCTGACTAGATTTGCACCTTATTCTGCTCATCAGAGACGGATGTAATCGCTACAAAAGTAATAGGGCTAATAAAAGTAATTAAAATTTCTCTACCTAAATCTGCAACGGTAAAAGAAGGCCCAATGAGAGAGTTTAAGCACAATGACTGGTACACAATTAATTATGTAATTGTAGATATACACCAGAAGTAATAAAATAATAAATATTAAATACACATGTGTTAAATAAATATTAAATGTGAGAATAGAAGGTACCAAACGACTGGCGTTTAGGCTTAGCCCTTTTCTCATCTTCGTGGTTTTACATCAAGAGGCCCTCTTTTCACCCTGTTAATCTACACCGACAATTCTATGTGTTTTTAATAATTTTACCTTTACGTGACTAAGAAAATTCCCAGTGGACTTCAGATTGCCGTTTAACTGTTTCTTACACTGCTGACAACGCACCGTAACATTAGTGTCTTCCACCCTGGTCACCGTAAAATATTCTCCATCCAATAAGGCGGGCAATCTAACTGAAGTTGGTCTCTGTTCAACATTCGACTCCATCTGCGTCACCTGATGCGTCTGCTCCGTCTGATTCTGCTGTTGCAACGTCAATGTGTCGTGACTCTCTTGACTCTGCATTTGTAGCTCCTGTGCGGGTACCTGATTGTTGACCGATTGACCGATGTCACATTGGTGATTTGCAGCGGTAACCATAGACTCGTCGTACGTCTCAAACGGTTCCATTTTGTTGCCGTAGTCCTGCGAGAAGCTGTCCATAACAGCGGAGTGTATTCAAAATCTCGCTCCAGGAAGCAAGTGGTGTACGACCAACGTTCCTCCCTGCTTGAATTCTGTACAGCCGAAATAGCTGGAAAAGAGTTAGAGCCTTGTTGCGAAACTTGGCGGCAATTAAACATTGGGGAGGGGGGGGGGCGATATTTATCCTTTGAGTCTTATTGAATTTTAGATAAGCTGCCAGATAAGAGCGTCGCGCAGGGCAAATCTAGATCAGATAATAGATGAGAACGTGTGTGAGTTAAGAGATTAAGAATCGTGTACCAACTTCGACGATCAAGGTTGTGCTTGGTTACGTCCGCGCATCACTAGGAACCGGGTGTCCAAGCGGGAAACAACGGACGTTCCATACGTGCTCCTCTCGACCGCAAACACGTAGACAAACAATAATTGCTTCCGATAATTTTTCAATCTTTCCAATCATCCGTGGGTGGTGGTGGCAACACTGAAGTAAACAAAGCATCTTTTTTTTAATCTCCTAATCAGCATGCTCATCACGAGCTTGCTCAATATATATAATTACAAATAATTGTACCATTTTTTTAAATGTTTCAGCAATAAATTCTAAGATACTCAGTCTCCCGATAAAAGCGCTAACCTATAAACTACATGCTCGTAACTTCATGGTGACTGGCACTGGCACTCCACGTTTCAAAATGCGAAAAAAACGCGCGGGTTATTATTAATCGAGCTAATTAAGCGAACGTTCTTGCTCTTGTCATTTACGCGCAATTAAATGCGGGGAAACCCGAAAATTGCCGTAACACTTATAACCTAAACTCGTCACTATCAATAAATAATCGACGACTCGCTCTATTGGCGACACTGAAGTGGATGCGCAGTTGTGCGCAGTCGTCCAACATGCTCTTTGATCAATCGAAAATTTAAATTGTAAAAAGCAACATGGCTGTTTCTTTTACAGTCTTCTAAATATTTTTTCTAAAAGACATTTTCGTTTCTTCCGTATAAGTTGAATATAAATTTAAATAAGTCATAAAAATATCAATCATAAAATATTAAATTAAATTAAATCAATCTATTCTTGAAAATGTATCAAGTTGTTTTTAATTTGCATATTATACATATTCTATATAGTTTGTAGAAATGCCATCGTGTTGCATAAAGAACCATATATATAAGTACCGCGAATCATACTTATAACCTTCTTCAGATTTCCAAAAAATATCAGCTTAGTAGAAGTAACGCTCGCGTAAACGTAGTAGTACTCTTTTGGTAATGGGAACACACAAACAAAAGTAACATATAATATAAATTAAATAAAAAGATCAAGCTCCGTATCACACATAAAATTGATATACTGTCGTATTTCCCAGATTTCTTAAATAAAATTTAACTTTATTCAAATTTAATAATTAATCTTTAAATAAAATTGAAGATAATTAAATAAAATTAAAGTAATTATTTATATAATTTTGTGTCTATTATTAAATATCGTTAATGTTTCTTACCTTGCAATAACAAATAAAAGCTCTTGCTAATTTAATGATATAAAATTCAGTCAACAGCTGCAAAAATTAATCTTTATTACAACTGTCTATTTACTGCAATTAAATATATTGCGTATTTAATCAATATCAACCTTTAGAGACACACTATTAATTTTTTTTATTTTTAATTTCCTTCCCTTCTCCCCTTTAGGGCTCAGGCTCAGACGATACTTTACATGTCACAAGATACGTTCGCTACTGGGAGGGGGAGGAGGGGTCACGTGTGACGTGACGTTCGTGCTATTGCGCGCAATGCGCACGCGCGAAAAATCTTTCCGTTCGCCGTTGGCGATGTTGGCGTCACTGCGTCATTGGCAACGCTTTTCGTGGCGTATATTCAGCGAGATCGCGTCGTCGTCGTCGGCATGAGATCGGCTCGCGTTCCGGAGTACGGCGTACACAGTGATGAGCCAGTGGCAGTCCTCACGTTTCGAATACCTTCTTGAACGACTTCTCGCATCGTAATCCGCATCTCTTTATTTACGATTCGTATCGTCGACCATGTCGGCACTTCGCGCGGAGGATAAGGCCGAGACCGAGGAGGAGAGGCAACACGCGAGGTATATATTTCCCCGCGCTTTAACGTTGACATTAATATACCGATAATAAATTTTTTTCTCATTCGAAGGATTATTTCTAAATTCTTGTAGTGTTAAATTAAATCGACCCTCGTTAATATTTTTGTTTCTCACAGAGATAAAATGTATCGTTGATTGTTCTGATTTTATAATATCATTGGCAAACGTATATCTGTAATTTGTAATTTTGTAAATTTTTATTTCAGAATTTTATGAAAATAATTAATCACATTTTTCGCACAGTGTCATTTTTATTTTAAGCGCGGATGATATAAATGTGAAAGAAAAAAAAATTTGTGATTTCCAGCGAAACGGATACATCTTGTACCACAGCAGCAAAGTCAGAGACGAGTAAAGATACAGACGCGGAGAGTCCTCAAAGTAGAAAGTGCAAGTTGTCGCCGGATCGCGAGCGGCCGTCCAAAGTAGCAAAGCGCGATATTGATGAAGATGCCTCGTCTGCTGTGAGTTCCTTAACCGTACGTTACTGCCTCGAGCACCGAGATTGTCTCGCTAACATATTTTCTGTCGCAGAGTACAAGCGTACCCTCGGATCTAACGACGTCCGGAAGTAACGAGAAAGATAAGGATGCTGATGTAAACAGGACCCTTGACAATACAGCCTTGGTAGCGGACCATTACAATGCGCTTGAAGAAAAGGGTCTTTCGCAGAGAAATCAGAGCCGCATCGTGTATATGAGGAATTTTAACAACTGGATTAAAAGCATGCTCATAAGTAACTATTGTTTTTTATAGCTGTCAACTAAATGGTATGCCAATGAAAGAAGGACCAGTAAGAGCCTATATATACACGATTGCATTCTTTCGGATGCATAATTCTAGTTCTTTTTGAATATTGATTTCCAACCGATAGCGGTACCATGATTTAAACTTTAGAACTTATTATTTTTATCATATTTTTATTCTCTAAGAAATCTAATGTCGTGATGTGGTACCAAGTTATCTTGGATTTGTTTATATTTATGATTTTAGATGTCCTTGTGTTTATCACAATAGAATTATATCTTTTTATTTAAAATGTTATGTATGTGAGGTAGCATCGGGAATTGAACCCGGATTTTTCGCTTGATGGACAACTGCTTACCAGCTTAAGCTATCCAGTACCTCAAAATTAATCACGATTATTAGATGTTAAAGTTTAAAAATACAAACATTTTGCTTCACTTTTTCGAAGCTAATTTGAGAAAAATTAAACTTTGACTAAAATTGACATTTGTCTTATTATTATGATTTTTATATTGAATATCAGTTATTCTTGCAATGGATATTAAATTGAATTTATTCTTATTATAAATTTATTATTTATCAGATGAGTATGTAGTCAAAGTGAGACAAGGCAAGAGTTTCGGCGCTTCGCTTAGAGTAATGGACATGTGCTGCGGTAAAGGCGGAGACCTTCTTAAATGGAAAAAGGCCAATATCTCACACCTGATTTGCGCGGATATAGCACAAGTGTCGTTGGAACAGTGTCAGCAACGGTACAATGACATGGTGAATAAGAAAGGTTCCAAAGACAGAGGTTTTGCTCCCATTTTTAGCGCGGAGTTCATAACGGCTGATTGTACAAAGGTAGAGGATACCTATCATCATCTTCAACCCCACACATAAACTCCACCTAGCAAGAAATGCACTTGTCAATGGAATTTTGTTAATCAGGTATGTTGCAGGTTCGTTTGAGGGAGAAGTTCATGGATCCCAGTATGCAGTTGGACTTTGTTAGCTGCCAGTTCTCTTTTCACTACAGCTTTGAGTCCCTACCGCAGGCGGAATGCATGCTCCGGAACGCCAGCGAGAGTCTCAAGCCGGGTGGCTACTTTATCGGAACCATTCCAGATGCGTACGATTTAGTGTATGTTTTTCTTCCCCTTCTTTATGTTCCTTCCTAAGTGCTGGTCTAGAACACCTTGTTTTAAAGGGTATTTAAACTCTAAGCCATAAGACATTGACCAATCACAGTCGAGTATTCTCCTCACATTCCACTGTGATTGATCAGTTTCTTACGGCTTAGAGCTTAAATACTCTTTAAAGCAAGGTTGTTTTCCAACAATTAAACTTTTAGTGCTCTTGATGACATTTTTACATGATTGTCAGTTTCTATAAAATGCAGAAATCGCTCTAGACCAGCACTAATAGACCACGCACACACGCTCATACTTCTTTTTGGTAATTGCAGTTCTAGATGGCAAAATTGCGATGGTAATAAATTCGGCAATGATGTATACAATATTGAATTTTTATCCGAGGACAAAATAAAACCGTCGCTCTTTGGCGCAAAGTACAATTTTTATTTGGATGGTGTAGTCAACTGCCCAGAATTCCTGGTTCATCTACCCACTTTGTGCAAGTTGGCTCTGAAATACGGCCTTGAATTAGTGTCGTTTGAAAGGTAAGAGAAGAAGCACACCAACTTAAATCCATTACTAATCGGTATACATTATTGACGAATGACTTGTAAAAAGCATATATATGTTAATTTAAATGTACGTAGACATTAGTATTGAAACAAATTATTGCCGCATTTTTCTAATGTATCTAAGTTATTACCTAAAAAAAATGTTTTTTATTCAGATTCGAAGATTTCTACGAGCGTTTCAAAGGCGAAGGTAGATCTCTTTTAGGAAATATGCAGGCACTAGAAACTTACCCGCCGTATCACGAATCACCTTTACTTGGCGACCCCGAGCGGGACTATCATCATGCTGTTGAATATATGCAGAATCTACCTGCGAATCATCGTAAGATTGGCACTCTCTCGCAGTCGGAATGGGAAGTTACTTGTGAGTATAAGAATTCCAACTGAAGATAAGGAGAATCGGAAAATGAAAAGAAAAATAATAAAGATTCTGAATGAGTCCGATTTCTCAACGAATCTTTTTACAGCACTGTACGCAGTATTTTCATTTCGAAAAATGAAGACAATTTGGAACAGCGAAGGAAAACCGGAGTACATCAAGTCATAAAGTTTCGTAAGATAAAGAAAAATAAGAAAACTGAAGCAAGGAACGATTTTTGATTGATGATTTTACATTGTACAGACGATTCTTTTTGTTACTGTATCTAGCTTATGATAGAATGATCCGTGTGATACTAATAGAGCCATTGCTGCGTTTTATAGAAACTGACAATCATGTAAAAATGTCATCAAGAGCACTAAAAGTTTAATTGTTGGAAAACAATATTTTTTCATTTGTACTTGGCTTTCGATTTTTCCGAGTTGCAAGAAATTTTTCGGTATTACACGAATGATTTGGACCTCAGGAAATACAATATCCTGTTGTAATATTAATTTCTTAAGCGAGTGGTTTTTTAATAATTAGGCAATAAGGAAAATGTGTATCATATTCCTAATTAAGAGTTATATAATTGGAAATTATATAATTCTTAGTTACATATAAATGTGTGTATAATTAAAAATTGGAATATTATAATTAATATAATTATGATATAATTATTATATTTATTATATAATTATATAATTAATATAATTATAATATTATAATTGTATATACTTAGACAGATAGATTTAGTAAAATTATATATAATTATTGCTATAATTATATATATTTACATGTAGGTTTAGTAAAATTATGTATAATTATTGCTATAAATTATTCATCATACAAGAATGACATTTAAAAATGCAAGTATTCTTTTAATTCACATTTCTTAAAAATAAACACGCTGCGAAAAAATTAGATTTTCAAATATCCCTTTCTAAAAAAGGCTTGGATATTATGTAAAAAAAACAATTTCTTTGCGCCAAAGCTTCGAAAATTATAAACTACAATTTATAATAATCGAACGTACAATCGAATGCAACTTCACAGAGTCGATCCAACGTGAAGTTGAACCAAACGAAATAGTTGGTTCACGACGACAAGAGATATCTCGTAAACTTATTCTCAAAGTCAGCAAAACCGCGGAAGTACGGAGTTATTTCAAAATTATCGGGTTTCTTGCATTCTGAAAGCTTGCGCAACGATCAAGTGCAATACCTCTATTTATCTCCATAACGATATTGTAATCTACTTCGGAAATTCTCGGCGATTAACCCCCCTTCGCAAGTAAAATCCCGTTTTTAGAAGTTCACTTTTGCCGATTCTCACGTGAGAAAGATCTTCCTCCACCGCAAGAAAAGAGAAAAATAAAAAGAGAGAATCTGTCGATCGAGATCGGTACAAATTCGACCGGATCTCGCTTTGGGATAACGTTTCCGTCGTGCGCGGGTCCTTTCATGGCGGCGAAATGAAATCGTCTTCGCGCATCGTGTATTGAACCCGCCTGCGGGACCGTACCGGTTTCAATCGACCTCGCGGTGAATGACTCCCTCGGATCGAAACGGATCGCATCGGCCTCGCGCGGCGCGCGATCGCGATCGCGATCGCGTCTGGTTCGCGGCGTTCGCGCGTACACTTGGCGAGGGGTGGGGCGAGCGGGCGCATGCGCGGTCGCGCGTTTCTGACACTTAGACTGGTTGCGCGGCGTCGCGACGCGCCGCAGAAGAAAAGTCCAGTCGTTCGTCGGACGTGGGACGGGACGGACGCGGTTACGGGCGGTGGAAGCCTCTTTCTCTCCTTCCTTCTCGCTGCCTCTCGCCTTCTGCTGCTCCGTCTTTCTCTCGGCCCACGAATTCGGCGACGGCGACGACGACGACGACGGACGGGGCGGCGTGCGGTGCAGAGACAGAAAAACGGAGGCCGCGCGCTGCTCGTCGCGGCGTCGGTCGGTCGGAGCCGTGCCGTGTGTGCGTGAGTCGTGCGTTGTACGTGCCCAGCCATCCGCTCGGCTCGGCTCGCGGCTCGCCTCGCTCTGTCGGCAGCGCAGCTGAACCTCGCGGTCTCGCGCCGCAGTCCATCGCTGGCCGCGCTGTACAGGTTCCGTGTGTGTCGGGGAAATGGAGCTCGAGCAGGCGGCGGCGCAGGTGAACGCGGACCTGGTAAGCGTCGCATTTCCGCATCGGGGCGCGATTCCGCGACCGCGTAGGTACGCGTTTTCGCGTTTAACGGCCGTACGAGCGCTCTCGCCTCTTGGTCGGCCGCGCGCCGACCCGTCTGCCGACGCGAAATTTTTCTAAGTCCCAAAATGGCGTCTGCGGCTAAGTCCTACCGTGGCTGAACACGGATGAAACCGGCGAGTTCCCGTCGTTCCCGAGACACGAGAGTGCTCGGCTCTTTAGAGGCCGTTGACGGACGCCCGTACTCCCCCCGCGGTCGACCCCCTTCGTCGCGCTTCCTTCCGTGCCTGAATGGCTGCTCGTCTGTTACAGGAGAGGAAGACCAAGGAGAGCGGCGGCGGCGGCGGCGTCTCCGGGAATCATAGTGGTGAGTTCTTTTTATTCCGGCCGCGCGCGCCCCAGGCAAACGTTGACCGATCGCGGGCGACATGCGGGAACGTGGTTGAATTAAAATCGGCCGGAGGACCCGCGACGACCCCACCGGGGAAGGGGGGAATCGAACACGTGTCCCGTCCCGTCCAGGGAGGAAGCGCCGGAAGGCGGCGGGATCCGTGATTTTTCCGGCACGCACGGAAATCACCTCTTCTCGGATCCAACGCGAATTTTGCATTTTTCCGAAAGTTCGATTTTCGTAATTTTTTCCCGACGACAGAAACTCGGGACTTTTCGAGAGAATGTCGTGGGTGACGGTGCTAAATGCTTATCAAGTTCTCCAAGACAAATGTGCCATTGTGCCAAGGCTGAAAAAAAAAAACATGTGATAGAGGCTTTAAAGGGCGCGCGAGTTTTTCGATTGTAAAGCCTTGTGTACACGATACTAGAAATCGGTCCGAGTTTCGGTTTAAGCCAATGAAACTGCTGCTTTTCTGTAAGAGCTGCCAGTTGATTGGTTTAAACCGAAACTCGGACCAATTTCTAGTATCGTGTACACAAGGCTTTAGGGCTTTGGCACGTAGAAAAACTTAAGCAGTAAAACAGCAGTAAGGAAATCAACGGTATGGATTCGCTACCGCTTCGTGTTATGTCTTAAGCTCTTGACTGTGATTGGCTGATTTGCTTACTGCTTAAGTTTTTCTGCCACGGCCCTTAGTCTTTTTGTAGAAAAATCCAGGGCCGGTATTTATAGTCGGATCTTATTTCAAGACTATAATATCTTAAGATGCTAATACGGTTCTGTGATTGATTAGTGACATCTTAAGATTGTACTTAAGACGGTTTTTAAATATAAGAACCGACCATGAATACCGGCCCAGGTGTTTCTTTCCTAAGAATCTTATTAAATCGGACTAAACATGTTCTTGGTACTTGGAAAAATAAATATTAGTTTACCGCAAAAAGTGTGAAAAGAATAATCAAATAAGGAATAGATGAATGAAATTTAAAATTGTAATGTTTCCAAACTGTTTGCCAAAGATTTCAGATAATTGTAACATATTCTAGTCTATTTGCCAAAGATCTCGAAGATTTCAGAGAACTGTAACATATTCTAGTCTATTTAGTACAAAGATTTCGGAGTATTGTAACATATTCTAAACTATTAGCCATTGTAACACCGGCGAAAGTACATATCCGAAATACAGACTGTTAAAATACGAATAAGTGTTATTTGTCCGAGCATCGTCCCATCGGTCGCCCATCCCGGTTCCTGACTTCACCAGGGTCTTACAGCATGCAGGGTCTTACAACAATAGTTTGGCAAAATTATTCTTTCCACACTTTTTGTGATAATAACTAATATTTATTTCGTTTTATTATTACATACTTTATATCACTGGTGGGGAAGAGGGGATAAAACCTCCCTTTTTTCAAATAAAACAAAAAATAGTTTTGCTGGATTTGTTTAAAAAATCTAGGAAAAAAATACAAAAAATTTTTTAAAAGTAAACATCAGATCAGAAGTTTTATCATGTTCTTGTCGTTGATTCTGGAGTAAAAGCTACGCGTGATACTAAGAAAAATATCATAACCAATTAATTTTGCCGAAACCCTCTCATTATCGATGACAGAATCTGCTAATGCTTTATACAATATAGATCTTACATTTTTTGTTACAGAATTATTCTTTCATATGTAAAATAAATAATAAATTTCTTGTGTATTTCAACCCTATACTTAATTTCCCTAGATCATATCAATGGCATGTCCAATGGTTTCGATAAGAAAAGGGAACACAAGTCGGTGCATAGAGACAAGGACAGAGAACGGTCTCACAAATCGGATCACAAAGACAAAGATCGGAGCAGAGATAAGGAGAGAAATCATAAAAGCGAACACAGGGATAAGGACAAAGACAGGCACAGACATAGCTCCAGTTCCGTTAAGGACAAGGAGAAGCATGATGGCAGTAATAATAAAGATAAGGACAAGGATAAAAAGAGTTCCTCGTCTAGTAAGGACAAGGAGCATAAGAGTAGCAGTTCGTCCAGCAAGGATAAGGAAAAGGATAAGGAGAAGAGCAGGGACAAGGAACATCATCACAAATCGAGCTCGAGCTCCAAAGATAAAGACAGGTAAAATGAAAAGGATGTTCCATAAAATAGTATTTTAATGATGTTCCATTACGATATTTGTCTGATGACGATGTATTTCTGCCAGGCATCACAGCAGTTCTAAGGACAAGGACAGCTCAAGCAAAGATAAAGAGAAGGATTCGAAGAGCAAGGATAAAGATAGGCATAGACACAGTAGTTCCTTGAACTCTAGCTCGCGCAACAAAGACAAAGACCGAAGTATTTCAAAGGACGGCAAGAAGCACTCGTCGGAAAAGGACAAGGATAGACATTCCACTTCTCACTCCTCAGGCGATAAAGAGAAGCATCGTTCGTCGGAGAAAGATAAAGACAAGCACAGAGAAAGTTCGTCCAGTGGTAGAGATAAGCACCGCCACGAAAAAGACAAAGATCGCCACCGCCACGATAAGGACAAATGTATGCAGGACTATCTAAATATATTTACGTAACTATTTATTTTGTGCTTTTTAATCACCTGCGGTTAAATTGCAGCTAAGCATCGCGAGGGAAAGGAGAAAAAGGATAAAGAGGAGGTTAAAGTAAAGGAAGAACCGAACGTGAAGATGAATCACGCGATTAATCAAGGGTATCATTTTAATATGGAAATCAAGACTGAGATAAAGGAGGTAAGGTTTCGTTTGCGGTTACGTTTCAGAGAATGAATAAAGAGCGATATACTGAAATGGATCTTTCTTCAGGAACCTATGTCACAAGACTTAGATGATGACGATGACAGTGGTGGCGAGCGACGGCTCTATATCAAGGAGGACGATGACGATGAACCGATGAAGGAAGACGGTAGCATGGACTCGACGGATGGAAACGACACCAGACTGTCGGATCTCCACAATACGACTATAAAGACGGAAGATGACTCTGAAGAGGATAAACCATTGGTAAATTTTATTTTAATTATAAATTGAACAAAAAAAGAATAATCTTTTAAAGATTATTTAATTTAAAAAATGCTATTAAATATATTGATACAGACTTCGAGATCAAAGGTATCGCCAAGCGTGAAGAGAAAAATCGAGTCGGACGAAGATGAAGACGTCCCACTGTCGGCGCGCAAAAAATCTAAGAAGGCGGCTAATCTGAAAACCAAGAAGAAGAAACGAAAACATGTAGACGATGACGATTCTGACGAGCCTGAAGAAACGCAGGTAATAGATTTTTTCCACAAGTCAACTTAGAATTGTATGTTTATGGTAGAATATGTTTCACACCATTTTTTTTTGTAGAAACCAAAGAAGAAAAATACAAAAGTGAAAGCAGACGGCGACAGTCCAAGTCCGAGGAAGAAGAAGCAAGAGGAGCAGCAGGAAGTTTGGAAATGGTATGAACACTCAAAGCTTTCCGCGTAAACAGTAACGTGAACGCCCCCTTCCCTAATTTTTATTTTATTTATTTCTGCATCCTCTAATGGGATTTGCTCAGCATTTCATGTACGCGTCCAATAGGTGGATTAATTTCTAGGGATAAAATTGATATAAAGTTCCTAGGAAACTCCAATAGGCTGTCCAGTAGGATATCGGAACGTCAGCCATTGGGCGGAGTGAGAATCGCTCTTAAGCCTTGTGTCCACGATGCTAGAGAATCGCTCCGAGATCTCAGACGGAGGAAGAATTGACCAATTATATTTAGGGCCAATTTCACCAACCACGGTTAGCTTAACCGACGGTTAAAGTTAGCAGGATTGACCAATAGAAATGAATCCACCCTGCTTTCTATTGGTCAATCCTGCTAACTTTAACCGTCGGTTAAGCTAACCGTGGTTGGTGAAATTGCCCCTTAAGCAATTCGGCCAATTGACCAATGCAATTGGTTAATTCTTTCTCCGCCCGAGATCTCGGAGCGATTTCTAGCATCGTGGACACAAGGCTTTAAACCGAAACTCGGACGCAGTTCTAGCATCGTGGACACAAGGCTTTAAGCCTTGTGTACACGATACTAGAAATCGGTCCGAGTTTCGGTTTAAGCCAATCAACATGCAGCTCTTACAGAAAAGCAGCAGTTTCATTGGCTTAAACTAAAACTCGGACCGATTTCTAGTATCGTGTACACAAGGCTTTACAGAAAAGCAGCAGTTTCATTGGCTTAAACCGAAACTCGGACACAGTTCTAGCATCGTGGACACAAGGCTTTAGGCCGTATCCGATGCACGTGCATCCGTTAAGCCTTGTGTACACGATACTAGAAATCGGTCCGAGTTTCGGTTTAAGCCAATGAAACTGCTGTTTTTCTGTAAGAGCTGCAAGTTGATTGGCTTAAACCGAAACTCGGACCGATTTCTAGTATCGTGTAGACAAGGCTTTAAACCGAAACTCGGACGCGGTTCTAGCATCGTGGACACAAGGCTTAACGACGTCTCGCACCTCGAATCCTCGTTAATTCTTAAATGAAAGATGCGAATGACAGGCGAATGTAATGCGGATCCTTGTAAGAAATGTAGTGGTCCGTTTGTCAACGAGATGTTTATTCGATTTTGGCAGCAGCTACAATTACGTAGTTTATAAAACGAAAAAGCAACCATCGATTTTGAGGTTATATCTGTAGTAACATTGGAGTAACATCGTATCTAACATCGGAGTTTGAAGTTATTTTTTCTACCACTTTCTTAATATATCCGTCTTTAAACTTAACATGATCTCTTTTCGTGTATCATTTAACATAATTTATTGTTAAAAACTTTCTTTTATACTTTAATGATACGTGCTTTATATCCCGAAGCATGATCTCTTCTTTGCTGATCTTTTCGTGTTATTTAACATGATTTATCGTTAAAATTCAGGTGGGAGGAAGAGAAGAAGAGCGATGGCACGAAATGGCATTTCTTGGAACACAAGGGACCAGTATTTGCGCCACCCTACGAACCCTTACCCCCTACCGTAAAGTTTTACTATAACAGCAAGGAGATGAAGCTGAGTGAGGAGACGGAGGAAGTTGCAACCTTCTACGCGCGCATGCTTGACCATGACTACACGACCAAGGCTGCGTTTAACAACAACTTCTTCCACGACTGGCGAGAGGTGATGACCGAGTCGGAGCGCGCCAAGATCACCGATCTGACCAAGTGCAACTTCAAGGAGATGCACACGTACTTCTTGCAGAAGAGCGAGGAACGCAAGGCTATGACGAAGGAGGAGAAGCAGAAGATCAAGGAGAAGAACGAGGAGATACAGAAGGAGTATGGCTTCTGCACCATTGACGGCCATAAGGAAAAGATCGGTAACTTCAAGATTGAGCCGCCCGGCTTGTTCAGGGGCCGCGGCGAGCATCCTAAGATGGGCAAGCTAAAGAAGCGAGTGTTGCCGGAGGACGTGCTCATTAATTGTTCAAAGGACTCAAATATACCAAAACCACCGGCCGGCCACAAGTGGAAGGAGGTGCGACACGATTCCAATGTCACATGGCTCGCGTCCTGGACGGAGAACATTCAGGGACAGGTGAAGTACGTGATGCTGAATCCATCCAGCAAGCTCAAAGGTGAGAAGGATTGGCAGAAGTACGAGACGGCGCGGAAGCTGGCGAAGTCGATCGACAAGATTCGCGCGGAGTATCGAGATGACTGGAAAAGCAAGGAGATGCGCATTAGACAGCGAGCTGTCGCTCTGTATTTCATCGACAAACTGGCGCTCAGAGCCGGTAACGAGAAGGACGAGGATCAGGCGGATACTGTGGGCTGTTGCTCGTTGCGAGTGGAGCATATCAAGCTACATGAGCAGAAGGACGGCAAGGAATACGTCGTCGTGTTTGATTTCTTAGGTAATAATTGAATTATTGCAATTGTGATACATAATCAATATACTTATAATTAAAATAGTTTTTTTATCTCTTAATATTATAATATAATGTAATTACGTGATTCTATGGAATTAATTATCCACAGGTAAAGATTCTATTCGATATTACAACGAAGTGCCAGTGGAAAAGCGCGTCTTTAAGAATCTGCAGCTCTTCATGGAAAATAAATCACCCGGGGATGATCTATTCGATCGTCTCAACACCACTGTGATGAATAAACATCTGAACGAGCTGATGGAGGGTCTTACCGCCAAAGTATTCAGAACTTATAACGCGTCGTGGACGCTGCAGCAACAGCTTGACAAATTAACGGACCCGAACGACACAGAGGCGGAGAAGATTCTCTCGTACAATCGAGCCAATCGCGCCGTCGCCATACTGTGTAACCATCAGCGTTCTGTACCAAAAACACACGCGAAATCCATGGAGAATCTAAAGGCAAAGATTGACGCGAAGAAAGAAGCCATAGCCGAATGCGAGTTGCAAGTAAAGGACGCTAAACGAGACGCAAAACACGGCTCGGTGAAGGAAAAAGTGTATGTTATTTTTCATTCATATTATACATATACATATATCAAATAATGAATATTATTAGTAATAAATTCATAATAAATAATTAAATTTAAATTAATAAACAATAACAACTTTTTTACGAAGTAAGTTATTATTTATTAATTTAAATTTAATTAGTTATTATAAATTTTGTACATACACGAAGACTCTAGATATAATTTTAATTTAAATAATATTTTGCTTAAATGTAGAGACTGTTCTATGACACACACTTGACAAACTTATTTACAAATTCTTTGTATAATTTAGAGTTTTTTTTCTTTAACACAAGAAAGAAAGAAAGCTAGGAAAAAGTGTGGCTTTGTATATATCTCATGTTTCTATATCGTGCAGCTTGTGTGCATGAATTGATTGCATCTATGCTTTTACAGAACATATGAAAAGAAGAAGAAACAATTTGAAAGATTGAAGGATCAGTTGACGAAGCTGGAGGTCCAGGCGACCGACCGAGAAGAGAACAAAGAGATCGCACTGAGTACCTCCAAGTTGAACTATCTCGATCCTAGAATTTCTGTTGCATGGTAAATAAATTGTGTATTTTTATCTAATTTCTTATAATTTTAATATTAATTTTATTATTTTACATTCTTTAGTTTTACCTTTTTATTTCATATATTTACAATTTATCTTTCTCTTATATATTTTATATTTTAATTAAATCTCTTTTCATATCTGTGCTTTTTGTTAATACCGAGACTACGCTATATTAAATACTTTTTCTTAATTTAAATATTAATTTAAATATTAATACTTCATGCATTATTTCTATCTTCCATGTATGTACTAAATTTCTATGCTTCACCAGGTGTAAGAAGCACAATATCCCAGTCGAGAAGATCTACAACAAGACTCAGAGGGATAAATTCCGATGGGCAATAGACATGGCGGGTCCTGATTACGTGTTTTAACCCCGTGGGTCATCGTTATCATCGTCACCGTCAACGCGTATCGGCCCACGAGTGGAGTACATCTCCCGCTGACGATGTATCTAGTGAATTTTACGTTCTAACGAGAAGCCAGGAGACTTAAAGTAAGACAAAAAAGGAATGTTGAAAAAAAGAAAAAAAAAGAACAGTGTAAACTGTACGAAAAAATTTTTTTACACTTACGTGGTATAAATGTGAGAGTGTGGGAACATATTTTCTATAGGATGATAATACAACGCATGCGTATTAAATCACGATTGCGATTGGTATACCTAAAGAGGTGTTAACTTAAATACCGTACGCGGATTCGAGCTTGTCTCGGGTCAATCGTACGCGCGTGTTTTGCCACCGATAAAATGCTATCCACACCGCTAGCGCTTGTTCGTCTCTACGTGCCAGTTCGTGCAAAGCACTCTGACGTGATAATCCATAAGGATGATGATCAAGAGAAAGAACCTCGCGAATTGCGGGTGGCTTTTAAACGAGAATGGGAGGTTCACGAGTTTTATTTTGTTTAGGTAGAAATTTATTCTGACCGAAGTAGGAAATTAGCAAACAAATTTGTTCAGGCAAAAAAAGAAAGATCGTTTAAATTTGTTAACGGGCGTGCACGGAGTGCGGCGATTAATCTCGCGAGGAGCGGACGAGATCGTAGTGAGCGTTTCGCGCCGACTTCAGCATCCGAGAAGCTAATAACTGCGCTATTGTATATATGTAGGACATGTTCGTGCGAGTGAGATGCGAATACAGTTTA
Source organism: Temnothorax nylanderi (assembly GCF_030848795.1). NCBI lineage: Eukaryota > Metazoa > Arthropoda > Insecta > Hymenoptera > Formicidae > Temnothorax > Temnothorax nylanderi. Next base: position 13,898 of record NW_027249198.1, on the reverse strand, counting down.
TGCTATTTCGATATTTAAAAAAGAAAGAAGCAAGAAGAAAAAGGGAAAGGAAGGAAAGGAAACCAATTCTTGGAGCAGGCAGCTGAAGAATTTTGTATTTCCCATTAACGAGCATAACACGAGCGTAATACACACTTGTTTCTCTCATAAATGTATGATAATGTCATTCATCGAATATCACGTTTACATTTTGCAGCATCATGTCGAAGACATTTATATGTATTCGTAGAACATATTCAATATTGCGCACTCCTTTTTTTATATATAAATGGAATGAAAACAAAGCGGCTAGCAAATTTTCGCCGGATCGCGATTTGCCCCCCTTATCCTGCAAGCCTACGCGCCCCCCCCCCCCAAAAAAACTCGATAGTATATAAAGAAATGCTGAATATATATATATATATATATATATATATATATATATATATTTAAGTGAATTACATCGCTTTTAGCGATTTATGTTTTATAAGATGATGTCTCTAGGCTATAAAAATAAACGAGAAAATGTATCCCTTAATTTCTTACCGTTATTTGCACATATCTCGCGCGGACCTTGCTCGGAACTGAGTGGAAGGGTTACTAGGCGCACATATACACGCATATATATACACATACATATACATTTTACATAACCATATATATATATAAATTATACATATATAAATTATATGTATTTGTATATATACATATGTAGTCATATATATTTTATGCTCACTTGACGATAATAAGCATTAAAAGCGTAGCATTAAGCTTTTCATCTTTACAATCGAATCGCGAGACATTCTGGCGCATGTGCTTAATACATAAGACGTACGCACGTATTATATATACCTAGGAGAGAGATTTCATTCGTCGTGACAATCTCTGCCCCTGTTGCTTTCGTTCTCCGCGAATTTTTTACATTGCGAAACCAAGTGCGCGAGTAGAAACTCTTGTCCCACTTGTAAAAATTACGAAATCAGGCGTCGGATTTATGGAGATCAGGAGGATCTGCGGGACAGACGCGACCTGCGAAATTCCGTGTTCGATTAAGAAGAAAAAAAATGTTAGATACAGACTTAACGTGATCTACGTAATTGTATTTTATTGTATGACGGCGTGTGTCTCGGAAGGAGAGTAAAAATATCGTCTGTAATTCGCGCTAAAACTAATTTTTAATTTTCGCCCTCGCCTCTTTAATTCGGATTCGTCTCGCGCTGTTGCGAAGCAAACGAATCGGCTCCGATCGTCGCGATTATTTTGCAAAAAGAAAAAAGAAAGAAAATCATCGTTATTGTTTCGTTGAGCTTGTACATACGACAAGACGCCGCTTGTTCTCGATCGGCCGAGGATACGTATTTAAGCGTTCAACGCTTAGGGAAAGAGGAACAAGGAAACGCGAGTCGCGCTCTGCTGACTATTTATCGGTCGGAACGCGACGAACCTATGTTACGTGCGAGCATCATATGCATAATTACTACTAATTAATTATAAGATACACACACGTAGATATATATGCATACATATATACGTAAGTGGGTTCTCAAGGCGCTCCGGATTACATTCCGGGGACGTGCGATCGCGGGGTTTCTTGCGTGTTCATTATCGAAAGGGGTAAAAACGTCTCCGATATCGGCGACTCTACCATTTATTTATTTCCTCGCGTAATGGAAAAAAATAATAGGCTTGGTTTTTTTAGGTGAACTTCTTGCACGGTTCATCTTTTCTCTTTTTCTTTTCACGTTAGAGAGAAAAAGAAAAGATGTTCTCTTTTTCTTTTCACGTTAGAGAGAAAAAGAGAAAAGATGAACTGTATAAGAAGGTCAATTAAAAAGAACAGGCCAAATGTACTAACAGCGTCAGTCTAATTCGAATTAATCCTGTTAATTAAACATCGTGCTCTTGTTTTAATAAAAACGAGTGTTTTTCATTAAACTTTAGAGGGTCGCGCAAGACGTCTTACAACGTCTTGAAATTAATATCATATTTTGCATATTCGATTATATGTTAAATATGCATGTTTTTCCTACAACGAATTTCCGTTGTTTAAGAAAAAAAGACCTGTCTAAAGATTAATACTGTTGTTGAATTTACACTCTGGTGAAACAAATTCTTATCCCATTTTTTTGAAAATTTTTTGCATTTTAAATTTATGAAGATTTATAATAAGAATAAACTTTTTCAGATTTTAGTTCGTTTTCTTTGAAAATTGTAAAAAGAGAAATCTTAAATATTTTAGAATTCTAGAAGATATGTAGATTTTCTCTTTTTTCTGAAAAATGTTCTAAGTTACAAAATTATATAGAAATTCTGAAAAATTACGCGAAAAATTCTAAATAAAAATTTCAGGGCGAGATCTATTTCCAATTAGATCCAATGCTGTTAACATTACTTTTTCATCTCACGATACGCTAGAATGGAAAAGATAGCAGAAGAGATCTCTCGTTTTTACTCTCCCGTTATGTTTACGCCACATGTCGCGCTAATTTCTGTGAAAGTAGCGTTATCAGTTATTACGCTGTTATTTATTATGTAATAGGTGCATCATTGTTCACACACACACACACACACACACACACACACACACACACACACACACACACACACACATTACACCACCACACGCAACAGCAGGACGATGATATTATTATATTGATAATTGCGTAGGGAAGAACCAGTTATATATACGCTCTAGCTAGATCATAGCCGAGATTGATTTTAGACTGGACTACGAAATATTGATAATACGATAATATGTATGTTTCCACGAGTAAAAAAAAATTACACGATAGGCCGCTCGCAATCACTCGCAATACGAATAATAGCAATGTAAATGAATAGTGTGATGAGAGGAAAAGGGGGAAGAAAAAAAAGGAGGAAAAAATGCAATCGGCGAGTGTGGGCCTTCGTCGAGCACTGCTAAGATTTTTAACTTTTACAAGGAGACTCGAGTATGAGCGAGAGAGAGAGTGTGTGTGTGTGTGTGTGTGTGTGTGTGTGTGTGTGTGTGTGTGTGTGCGCGCGCGCGTGTGCGTGTATATGCAATTGATATTTAGTACAATTTTCTGAACTCGCGAGGCCGGCGGGAGATACATAATGTGTATGTTTCAGTGATCACACTTTTCGACATATATTATTATTATTGGAATAATAAAAGATTAGTACCGGATCGACGCAGTCGACTTTATTACTATACAACCAGTTTTCGTGTACAAGACGTTCCCTCTCCATTGTACCCGAGAGGGTAAAGAAAAGAGAAAGACAATTACCAACGTATGTGTCTCTGACTTTACTGATTTATTATTATAAACGACAAGGTACAATAATACATTATAGTACTATTACATTACTGCGCAGTTAGAGACGATAGAAATAAATTATGTATGTATATGTATATAAAATTTATATATAAATGACAAATTTTATTTATATATAAATTATATAAATATATATATAATTTAACCGACGTAGAGTGTAAATAAATATTAAATTGTGTGTAAAAACTTAAAAATGAACGTAAGTGTCCTAGACATTGTGCAGTAAAGTTCGACGATGCGCGAAGGAAGTCACGTTCCTTGTTCGTGAACACGTGTAGCCAAATTAATTAGATATTAACAGTATCGCAGGGAGAGAATTGGCCTACATTTTTGGACTTTTCGGCAGTATCAAGATCTTTCGTTTCATAAACACCAGAGTTACAAGCGTATCGGTAACAATAGCTTGTCCGCTGCGAATTTTTCGATTTTTGAATTGCAAAGTAATATCAGAATCGAGGCTTCTGTCTTCCCAAGAGAAGAACCCCGGCGATTTCTCGGTTCCGACATTTTAAGGAGACATTAACAGAATCCTTAAATCCGTTAGAACGGAAATAAAATAACATTTTACACGCAAGGAACCGTACTTTCTGATAACAATCTTCCTTGCATAATTCTGCGATTGTCTCATGTTTTATTAAAGTGAGGCATTTTCTCACGCTAATTACACAATAAAATAAACAAAGAGAATCATCGGCTACAGAACGATCCTAACAATACATACTGCACGTAGCACACGAACGCTTCCGTTTAGCGTATATAAAAAAAAAAATATATATATATATATATATATAAACTCTCGAAAAAAATTTAAATTCTTTCTCCTCCGTTCTTTAAAGTTTTTGGTTATTGCGTCACAGCAGAGTAAATACCAAAAAGAAAAATGGTAATTCCTACGTTAAAATAGGTAGACTAGACTTTGGGACCGAACTTCCGAATATATTATATTTCCGAATACTTACAAAAGCGCGGGATTTATTCTTATAATGTGTGATCTCTACTTTATTTTCTCCTAACGTAACGTATTAGTCTTTCACAATTAATCTTTTTCCCGTCGAGACCGCGAGAAACGTCTTCTCGATCTGATTAGGCGAGTAGCAAAAAATCGTTATAAATAATCTCGCTTATAAAAGCTAACTCCTCTCCTCTCCTCTCCTCTCGAATGCACAATCTTAATTCCTCAGTCTAACGCTACTAATCCTATCGCAACTACATGTACGAAAGTTAACAGCTGTCTTTCAATGTGCGGTTTCAACAAATCTGATCTTGTTTCTTTCCTTTTCCCCTTATCATTAATATTAATAACCTAACGTAACATTCTTGCGCGCTTGTCGAGATTTTCTGCGGCAGAATGTTGCACAAGTCGTGTGCGTGCCGTACAATATCGGCGCGGTTCGAAAACAACGACGTGTAATCGATCGAAAAGACGAACAATGTACGATAATTTATTCGTACTAATTTTTTTTAATAAATAGAACGTTTTTTCACTCTAATGACTAGCGTGTCAATTACACGAAGCGCGTGTCCGACAATTCGCGTTTAGGTGCATCTCCGTGAATGCTTGGCGAAGACGTCTTTTGATATTCTCTTCGAGATATCGTCAACGAAACTTTTTCGCCTCCTTCTCGGGGAAAATATCTTCTTTTTCTTGTCCTCTTCTTAATCTTATTACGACCGACAAGACCGTTACAGCACACACACGTCGTTCTCCGAAAATTTCTCGTCACTAAGGTGGGAGAGGATAACGGGAGGAAGGCGACAAATTGACCTCCGGCCTCACTCGGGATCGGTTTCCGCTTCGCTAATCGGCAATATCGCAACGGGACCAGCGGCTGCTAGCTTTGCTTTGTACGCCTCCGGTTCGAACCAGCGAATCGGTGCCTGTCAAGAGAAAGAGATTAGTTGCCGGGCGAGCCTCGCGATACAAGTAAGAAAGCAATAAAATCCCCTTACCTTACCTTGTTATAAGCAGCATGCTTCGATTCGGTTGAAAAGCCGAGTGTTAAATTGCTTACGTGAGGACACATGCAGACGGTAATCGTAAGTCTACACACGTTCACAAGCGTACTTTACACGAAACCTTCCTACTTTAGCAATTGACGTATATGTAGTGAAAATATCGTGTATTCTGAAATGTTAGTAAACTGACTCGCGCGCCTTTCTTTTTCGCAGACTTTGCAAGCACATGTCTAAGCAAGTATGCCAGCTGTCATGTAAACTGCGCTTGTTTACGAAGAATGCGCAGAGAGCAAGACTCAGCGGATTTTGCAATACTCATTTATTAATACAGCGTGGTATGTGAGTTTAACACACAACACTAGTTTTATTAGTCTAGTCTTATTAGTTTCTTTGTATACAAGATCAAATAAAACAATCTCGTATTTAACTCCTCAGAAAGAGAGAGAGAAACAAAAATATAAAAAAATAAAGTTCTTTACCATAATATGAACAACATAATATAGTGATATAAGAAAAAAACAGTTTAAAAACATATCGTAGTGTATATCTCTAAATTCGAGACGTAGGAACATAGACTTTCAAATTTCGGTACAAAGAATAATACCGTATAAAACTTTGTACGCAATAAATACTGGATACCATGACTGTTTCACACAACAAGCCAATTGAGTCTTAGATAGCCCTTCGAGGGCTGAACACAAAATGTTTTTTAATCATATTTTGCGACTATGATGATTTGTACGAATCCATTCAGTCAATTAATCGCGCGGGTTTAATGCGCAGTCTTTTTGAAACTAATTGTAAACGCGTAAACAATGTAAAAAAAATATATGTGTATCACATACTACGAAACTCACTTACGATCTCTTTGGTCTTGAGTAACTTTTAAAAATTTGTCGTCTCCTATTATTGCAAAAGATCTAATCTCTAATTACGATGTCACGCATATCGTGAGGAAACTTCTAAAGTCTTTTAATACGCGAGATACTATTGAGATTCACACGTTCATGATAATCTTCATTAAATTCTCTCTTCGATTAAGGGTCGGCAGGAGTCACGGTGGAGACCTCTGTCGGGTTGGGTTAGCTGCGAGTCCGTATTTTATTTATTATAAATTTTTAAGAGCAAAAATGCAAAATCGGGCTCTTTAGCTGACTGCATTATTATATAAAGAGTATATAAAAAAAAATTCACGAATCTATGTAACTTATTTTATGAGAAATCTGGATATTACGAATCCGTAATTCGACATATCGGCCGGCCGCAATTACGGATTCGTAATATATCCAGATTTCTCATAAAATAAGTTACATAGATTCGTGAATTTTCTTTATATAATAATGCAGTCAGCTAAAGAGCCCAATTTTGCATTTTTGCTCTTAAAAATTTATAATAAATAAAATACGGACTCAAAGTGCAGTTTAAAGTGCACTTAGTGCATAAAGTGCACCGGAGTTCGGCCGTCACTCCTGTCGACCTTTAATCGTTAAATACAACCTGGTCTCATCTCCTTCGTAGAAAGCATATTCTCTTGTGAAGAGAGAGAGAGAGAGAATACGGAGACCTGACTGTGATCGATGATTAAACGAAGCAGATCTCATTTCCGTTCCTCCCCTTACTGAATGCATGCGGTTATGGAATACCGCAATTAATCACACTCGTAACACACTCGCATCCTCGGAAACGCGGACTCCTCTCCCAGCGGGGCGTTAATGTATATGTGAGTATTATGGATGCGTGTTGTATACAAGAATACTAAACCGCGGCGTTACAGGGAATAGTAACGCGGAAGGTTTTGCACGGTATATGATTGGCGTTCCTGTCGCATAGCGGTACCTTACGAACTATATTGGGACATTCCTTCTGTATGCGCGCCCAATCGGCGGGGGGCCGCTTCGCGTACGGGCCCGACGCGCACAGCAGCAGAAACTCGTACGTAAGTTCTCTCGCTTCTGGAACTAAATAAATAGAAACAAGATGGAATTACAAGGCATTGATTAAAATTTATTTATTTTATTGTGTATTGACTGATCAGTTTTACATTTTAAAACCGATTAGACTAAATTTTATTTCAGTAAAATTAAGAACAATGTAAATTGCACGAAAACGAGAATTTCTTGAGTTTTTTCATTATAATCATAAACTACCCACTTATGATTATAATGTTAAATATAATATTACATTGTGTTTTTATATTTGAATACCTTGTTGAGTCGAGCCTCGCTCTTCAGAGATCGGACGAGGCTTGTAAGTTTCTTCGCTTTCCGAAGAGGTCGCGGCGCTATCCACACTTAACTCTCGGCCTAGAGAAGCAGGAGCGTTTACATTGTCCAATGGCGACAACGGCGTACGGGGAACAATGGGGGTGGATGTGGTAGTTATGGTGAAGTTGGGTTCGTCCTCGTAATTAAAGTACTCTATCCCGCTGGTAAAGTTCTCAGGGTCGCCCAAAAAGTGTTCGTCCAGTACCAGTTTTGCCGTCTGTAGATTATCCAGTTCACAAAAATTATACATGAATAAAGCAGACAGAATACATAAAATAAAAAGAATATAAATGGAATTAATAGAATTAGATGCTGATTAATATAAATCTAATCTTTAATTTATCAGCATTTAAATTTAATTAAATACTGTAGTTTAGTTAGATGTTAACACCTGAACTTAATCTCCAGTTTAATAAAATTATATAAATGATACAACAACGTGTACGATTTTATTATTACCCTGACGAGGTCGAGATTGCAGCCCGTAATTTTGAGGGACTGGTTACCGACGGTGACGGTGTACTTGTATTCGCCTATGCTGGCGTCGTTGGTGGAGAGACTGTGCAGGAGGGACGAACGTAGACGAGAGTTGTGTTGCTGACTCTGTTGCAGACGATTGCTCTCGTCCGACGCGCTGCTGTTGAGCGAGGAGCTGGAGCCGCCCATTGCTCCTTTTTCGCCGCCGGAGCTCTGCTCCAGTCTCACTGGCGATGCATTTCGTTGTATCGTATCTTTGATTAAATCCTTCGCATAACTGAGAACGTTAAACGCTGTTATTAATAACAGCTCGCTAAATGTGCCGTTATTAAGTAGATCTTAGGTATAGAATACATTTATTATTAAACTTCTATTAGTAAACTTCTACTTTATTGTAAATATATTATTTAGACATACTGAATCTTGTCCTCGGACGTTCCCGTGATTTGGACAAGTCGTTCTTTAGCTCCAGGGTTTACTACAAACCAAGATACTCAGTATCAGTGGTGCAGTCTTGTCAATATTGATATTCATTGAAAAAAATCATATGGTAGTTGCCGTTAACGTAACATCTTTTAACACAAGTCCAATGGCACGGTTAATGTGTTAAACGAGATGTGATATTAAATACTTGTTAAAATATCGCCAAAGCAAGGTAAGTACAATATACAACGTATTTTAAAAAATATTTAGATATATGTATGTAAAATCACATTCAAATGTAAAACAGACGTCTCACATGTTATGCGATATTAACGAAAACGTCAAAGTATTAATGAAATGCCAACCTTCCTATCCACGTGGGATCCGCGATATATGATCGATTCGTCGACCGGGCGTTAATAAACTGATAATACAATATAATATCTCTATTCGGCTCTTAAAGCTGCGAACGTAACGCACAACATTCGTATGCTTCACTCATCGGGCTGTTAAAGAGATGCATTCCACCATGGTTGATATGAATTGTACGCATTAGATTGATCGAGAGAAAAATGACTATTTCGTCTCGTATGATTTTAGCAGAACAAAAAAGGAAATAAGAAAAAAGAATGTTTTCATCAACTTAATCCTTGCAAAGTGTAACACGATTTGTGTCATCACGTGAAAGAAAGCTGACGTGCTTCGCATTTTCTCGATTAGTAGATCACGTTGCAAAACTAAAACATTAAACTTAATAGTGGCCTAATCACGCTGGTTAGATAATAGCTTTGTCATGCAAACTAAGAGTGACCGGATAAAAAATATTGGCTGCCATTTTTTATCACAGATATGAATATTTTTTTTTACATACGTATGATATTTGAACAATAGTCAATACAATTTGCCGCGGCAAACTCAATAATGTAAGAGAGGATTAGGTGTTTTTGTGGGACAAGAGAGAGCCTCGTTCGACCGATTAATACTGTTCTTGCGATGCAATGAGCACAAAATGCTATGACAAGCCATTGGCAGATCATTCATTTGCTTTTTACCTCGCTGGAAGGAGATGATCGTCTGGCTGAGCTCTTCAATCATGTGAACCCGCCGCCCTTTTATTCCCATCACTGTATTTTCGTGCGAATTATTTAATAATAGAAACATAATCGGACCAACATAATCGGGAAATCAAAGTCGGTTGATTAAAGGTCTAATACAACCGATTGGTTTCGTTTTACGTAAAAATCAGATCATCACTTTCATCTCACAAACAATTCCTATCGATCGCATCGCGACGTTACTAAAATTACTGTAAACAACTTGCAAATAACGTAATAAAAATACATTGTACGGGTTACATTTTGATCCATAAGAATCGAACCTGCTCAATTAATAATGGAAATTTTGTACAACGAGAATGAAAGCAATTAAATTACCTTTTCCCGAGTCGCTGTTGCGAATGACGACCTCGTCTTTGCAATAGTTTTTCCCCGGTATGCGTGTAGGCTTGGCGAACTTTCCGCTATTCTTGATCACTTCTCCGGGCCCCAAGATCGGTGCCGAGGTGGGTGAAGTCATTGTCAATAACGGGGACGACAAGTTCGTAGGTGTATCGGGTACCGCTACGGTCTAGGAAGAAACAGCATTATTTTATTCAATGTTAAATAAAAAAGTTTAATAAGATTTTTTTGTAAATATTTCAAGATTATATATTGAAACGCTAAGAATGAAAGCTGTTTAGATAATATTCAAAAAATTTTAATTGCAAGCTTTTACTCTCACCAAGTATAATTATTACTCTTGCGTCTGGCTTGCATGTCTCAAATATAATTTCGAAAAGTTACGTAAATGTAAAGAAAATACGAGTAAGTTTTTAGGGTTACCTACATTGTCTAGATGCGACAACTTCTGCATGTAATATACGTCCATCGAATCGGTGTGACGCCATTGTTTCGCTCGCAGCTCGATAAGTTCCAGCAGATGAACCCTGGTCGTCAGATCTAATCTGTCGTCCTGGCTCCCATTTCTGATCGCCACAAAAGCTCGGTCCAGCTGATCTAAAAAATTATTTACAAAAATCAGCCTTTATTTAAAAGCATGTGGAATAAAATCTATCATCGAAAAACATGAAAGAATTACTATTCATGTAAACTACTGAGCTGGCTTTCAAGTTACGTTTTATGTACAAAAAAGGATTATTTACCTTTGTAAATAGCTTCTAACTGGTTGGCATACAGTTTCAGGTGACTACACATAGAAATCACATTCATTTGCAGCATTCGGTCATGGAAGCCATTGGTCAGTTGCATTGCAACATTGTCGATTAGGGACACTATATCCTCTACTGAAAAGTCAGAAGAAAAAAAGGGTTTACAAAGAATTGTCATCGATCTAATTTGGGAAAGAATAAACGCAGCTTATTAACACATTCAATTTACAAGAAAATGATTATGTCTTTATAAAAGACTGTCTAAAAGACTGTCGTCGCAAGAGATCGTAAGTTTTACCAAAATGAGAATAAATACAAAAAGATTTACCAGTCGTGATCCGCCCATCGACGGTCGAGTTGCGCTGGTTAAGCTTAAGCGGCCGTGGTTTTTCGAGCTTCTTTACGGTCCTGGCTCTGTTCAATTGTGCGGTAGCCATTGTGATCCTGCAACAAAGACGTTACATAAAAGGAAACTTGAACCCTCAATATTAAATATATTCGAAGTTATAATTTTCATATTATAATTTTTACGATTTAAGTTGCACGGTAAAATTAGTACGTATGCATTAATTGGTATCATTTGATACATTGTTAGTAAAAATATATTGTACTTGTGTACTTGATACTAGCCTCAATCGTTTGACGTAGAAACGCTTGTTATAAAGAGAAAGTATCGTAGACCGAATGAAAGTTTCGTTCCGAGGAGGCCATTTCATCACCGCCTTTCAATAAACTCATTTCTCCCGTATGGCGCAAATTAAGCAATATAAGAACCGTAACGTCAACAATACTCCAAAATCGGACTCTTTCGCAAGGTAAAAGTCTTTCGAAACGCAAAAGACGACGGTGAGTCGTTATTATCTTGCCCAAGTCGTCGCGGCGACAGAAATAATTTAATTTGCAGCGTCCACGTCGTCGCGTAGGGAGAGGACGAAGCGCGGAGCAAAACAGAGAGCCGGCGTGATGGAGCGGTGGTGGAATCCCGGATTCTTCGCCCTTGCCACCCTCGTCCTCCAAAAATACACATTCGTCGGCGCGACACACGTGCAACGGGCGCGTTTGCCGCGCTAATCGGGCTATAAAAATTCGAAACCAAATCCTTCGCGCCTCTATTAGGAAATAATACATCCATATATGTATAATTGCGAGAAATAACGTATAATCTCGGATAGCTAAGTCTATCGAGAACAGAGTTATACAGAGTGTCTGCTATAAATTTTGTCGACAAAAAGATTACAGAATTAATATAGGATTTAACATGTATACAATGTCGACAGAATGCTGACAGAAATTTAACGAAGTTTGTCAACAAAGCAGTCTGTATGGATTGTTTACGACTACTTTACGTATTGCTTACATTATGTTTACACGAACTTTTTCCATGTAGACAATATAACTAATGTAAATTATTATAAACTGAATGATTGATTGTTTGATTGATATTTCTTTAAACTGTATTTTTGCAGGCCTACAAAAATAATTTTAAATTAGATTAGATTAAAGCTGCACTTCAGTTATAATTTATTTATTAACTGTACTGAAATGAAAGATATATGATGCTAATATAAAAACATGATTATTTATATTGAGCAATATTATTTAGTTTTTTATCATGGAATATGCACAATGTTTATTTTTTTTCTATATAGGTATAAAATCAATATCTTTAAAACCATTGTTATTAATTTTCTATAGTCCTAAAAATTGTGCCCAAACTGAATAATAGTAACTAAAAATAAAAATGCAAACAAAATCTGAATGTATTTAATGAATAGATTACTAATTGTTTACATGACACATAAAACATAAATTTACATTGTATACATGTAGATGTAGATTATTATATTTTACGCGTAAACCTGCAACAAAGTACGATGGCGGAGATCAAGCAGATTTTGACATACTTGCTACACAATTTGACGCAGATTGGCGACAGAATCTGGAGATTCGATGGATGCTGTTCGATCTCTACCGTCAATCTGCCGTTAAATCCTGTGTCCACGATGCTAGAAATCGCTCCGAGATTTTGGACAGAGACAAAATTAACCAATCGCCAATTAGTCAATTGCCGAATTGGTTTAAATATGATGATTTTTTTCTCCCATTTCTCCATCCAAGATCTCGGAGCGATTTCCAGTATCGTGGACACAAGGCTTTAAGTTATGACGGCAGGCTCCGCCGGCAAAACGTGATGCTTACACGAGATTGATGCCCGATTTATTAGCAATTTCTAACCGAATTCACCGCCAATTTGTTATCAAGTTATAACGGCAAGCTCCGCCGGCGAAACACGAGCTTAATCCGGGCGTAATTGATGCCGATTTGCAAGCAATTTCCGATCGAATCTGCTGTCAATCCGCTGGCATGCTGTGAACAATTTGCTCATTGTTAATTATGATTACATACAATTAATATGAATAATTAATACGCGTGATTAAAAAAATTACTGTAATAATTCATACCTGTATAATTTATGTAATCTATATGAGTAGTACAATGTCCATATATGTATATATCGTGACATAGGACAGCCTTTATGCCGATTCTACTAACTCTCTACTGTCTCTACTACTCGTCATTAAATTCGCCGAACTCAAATCTAATCACATAAACTTAGCGTACGAGTAAGTAATACGATATTTGAGGATTACCCCACGTTTTGCGCTCTAGCAATTCTCCCCGGAGGGAGGGAGAAAGAGGAGAGGGAAGATGCAAGTGGAGAGAGAGAGAGAGAGAGAGAGAGAGAGAGAGAGAGAGAGAGAGAGAGAGAGAGAGAGAGAGAGAGAGAGAGAGAGAGAGAGAGAGAGAGAGAGAGAGAGAGAGAGAGAGAGAGAGAGAGAGAGAGAGAGAGAGAGAGAGAGAGAGAGAGAGAGAGAGAGAGTCGTCAGAGAGAAAGCCAAACGAAAAAAGAAAAAAAATAACAAGGTGAAAGAAAGAGACGATTGTATACCGCGGTAAGACGCAAAATATATGCAGGTTGATTTGCGGGGGCAGGCATTCCTTGTAAATATTTTCCCACGCGAGAGAAACTGTTGTGAGGGGGGGAGGGGGGGCGGAGGGAGGGAAGAGACGATAAAGATGCGAAAGAATAGGGCTCAATAGGGGGGTGACATCGCCGAGCGGGAGGAGTCGGAAGGAGGGGAGATAGAGACGGACAACAACATTAAAGCCGACGGTTCCGGCTACACTTTCCGGCACCTCGTACACCCGGCGATACGACAAACTTACGTATCTTCGCGCGTTGGTGAGAGAAAAGAACAGAGATACGGAGGGCAG